>NC_061122.1:142310335-142350559 GCF_002878395.1 Capsicum annuum | reverse complement strand
TGACAAATTATATGATGACTCACATGTGTTATTGTACTTATTTCATCCTCTCATAATTATGATAATTTTCTTTGGGCTATGTAAGTCTTTCATACATCCTGCATATTTTTTATAAATATTTATGATGATGATGTTTATAAAACTGCATACACCCCCATATACTCGGCTCCTTTCCATGGTACTGACCCACATCTTCGGATGTGGACTGCATTTTCTCAGAATGTAGGTTCAGGTGCTTAGTTCTAGGTTTGATAGTGATTCTTTATTTCAAGTTGTTCTACATCCTCTGTTGTGGTGAGTCCTCATGTTTCAAGGACGTGATGTCTAATATTGGTTTCATGGAATTGTTTACATTTGATAACTGAGTATGAGTCAGTTGGGGCATGTCTCAATGGCTCACTGGTTTTATTGATTTTCTTAGAGGCTTGTCAGACTAGTATAGATGTTGGGAGTTGACTAATAAGTCGTATTTTGTTATCTTTCTGAAATTCTTTTATTCTTAGATGATGATTACTCTGTTTATATTTGAGAGTTATTTATGGAAACCCCATTGATTTGTGTTGAACTGAATGAAAATGGATCAAAGGGTTAGCTTGGGGCTACTCGTAGCCTCAAGCACCGTGTGACGCTCTAGGACCCGTTTTTTGGGGCGTTACATACACACATAAGGTATTTGTAAAAATGTATAAGTGAGTTGTCTAGTAATATGTTAGTGTATTAATCTAGAGCAATGGCCTAACGAGTGTAAATATTGATAATAATGTTTTTAAAGGTATTGTAATCCATGTAAGATGTGATGATAACCTTGTTAAGCTAATGGCAAATAAGGGGTTGAATCCCCCAACATGAAATATGAACTTAAATGGTGTATTAAACTAAAGTGTGATATAAGAATGCTAGTGAAAGTATGAATTTCTTGTGAGGGTCTTGATGACCATAAAAATGAATGGTGTGATGATATTAATAAAAGCATTGGCCAATTAAAATGGTTGAGCAATGAAGGCTCCCATAAGGACCATGTGGTCATAAATGATGTTGAATTGGTTAAAATGGATAAAGTCCTTAAAATATTGTATTGAATGGATGATTACGCATGGGCATAGGGTAAAGTCCCAAATGTCAACTAATGATGGTTGTGATGGCTTGAGGTAAAAGTCACTTTCTTTATAAATGGCTTTAGGTCAAAGTCCCTTTCCTTATGAAGAGGCTTAGAGGTCAAAGTCCCTTGACCAATGAAAATGCTTGAGGTTAAAGTCCCTTGCTTAAAAAGATCTCTTGAGGTTAGAGAACCTCGCCAAATGGAATGAATTGTGGTTAAAGACCAAGTATGGTATAAGGTTGGAATCCCTTGCCTAATATGGGAGCATGAGTTCGAAGTCCCATTTCTATTGGAGTCCCTTGCCTAATGTAGGAGCATGAGTTCAAAGTCCCATTCCTAATTGAATGTGTGGACATGGGGTCAAATTCCCATGCGCAATTGAATGTGTGGATGGCTAGAGCCCTCTGTTTGAATGATTGTGTATGTGGTTAGAGTCCTTGGCTAACAAATGAGTAAGCATAGTTGAAGTTCTTTGTCGAAGTATATATGATTGTGGTTAAAGTGCTATGCTTTTTGTTAATTGTTGAATCTATAAGTGTGGAAGGGCTGGAGTCCCCTATTTCATGCCTAATGAATGAATGTTTGAAAATATTGATGAGCCTTGATATCTCAAATGATATATAGTATATGCATATGTATGGATAAGTGTATGAATACAATAAAATATGATATATTGACTTGTTATTGATTGATAATGTTACCTTATCACTTATCCTTGAGTTACATGCTAGTGCTCCAACCGCTAACCATTTTCGAATGCTACCTAACCACGCGATGTAGGGCTCGAAGCATCTTTTTTTTTCTCACACAGTGATTAGATGATCAGGTGGTTCATGCATTTACTTAAAGGGGTGATCTTCCTTACATCCGTAAGACATTCAACTCTTATTCCTTATCTTTAGGCTTAGTCTCTTTAAGACTTGGTTTGGATATATTCAGGGGCTTGTCCTGACATATACATTTATTAACTTTAGTTTTGTATAGAGGTATTGTGAACAACTATAAACTTAGGCATGAGTAGTTATTATAATGAATCTAATGTTGACTCGTGATATTATTTTGTGATCTTCACTTATGAATTAGAGTTCCTTCGACTCCTACGACATGATGAGGTATTTAGGTTGGGTCACGGGGCAACCTCCAGTACATGTCTGCTTGAGGTGACCATAAGACATAGTTTGAAGTTTTTGGCATGTCAGACATCTCGAAAATTGCTTTTAGAACCCGGTATGGATAGTTTGAGTTTGTGGTTATGTCTTTTGGACTAAAAAATGCTCCTGCAGCCTTTTTGGATTTAATGAATAGAGTCTTTAAGCAGTACTTGGACATGTTTGTCATTTTTTTATTAATGACATACTTGTGTATTCTCGAAGTGCGGAGGAGCATGAAGACCATTTCAGAATAGTGTTGCATACCCTTAAGGATCGTCAGCTTTATACAAAGTTTCATAAGCATGAATTTTGGTTAGAGTCTGTTACCTTTTTGGGGCATGTGATTTTAGGTACCGATATTCATGTAGACCCTTAGAAAACTGATGCAGTAAAGTACTGGCCTAGGCCTATTACTCCATCTGATATTTAGTGCTTCTAGGTTTAGCCGGTTAGTATTAGAGCTTTGTTGAGGGATTTTTCTCAATAGATAAACCATTGACCAAATTATCACAATAGAAGGTTAAGTTTATATGGTCAGATAAATATGAGAAGAGATTCCAAGAGTTGAAGCATAGATTGACTTTAGCCCTAGTGTTAGATTTTACAGGGGTTAGATAGATTTATGGTGTATTGTGATGCCTCCAGAGTTGGTTTAGGCTATGTTTTGATGTGTCATGGAAAATTAATAGCGTATTCCTCCATGTAACTTAAAGATCATGAGAAGAATTATCCAACTCATAATTTAGAGTTAGCAGCTGTTGTTTTTGCCCTGAAGATTGGAGACACTATTTGTATGGCGTACATATTGATATTTTTACTAATTATAAGAACCTTTGATATGTATTTACATAGAAGGTGTTAAATCTTTATCAAAGATGGTAGTTGGAGTTTTTAAAAGATTATAACATGAATGTGCTTTACCATTCAGGTAAGGCGAATGTAGTAGCAGACGTATTGAGTAGGCTATCTATGGATAGTGTGGCTCATGTGAAAAATAAAGAGCAAGAACTGGCCAAGGAAGTGAATAGACTACCCCATTTAAGTGTATGTCTGCTTGATATGGATGATGGGGGAGTGATGGATCAGAATAGTTCATAATTATCCTTAGTGGTGGAAGTGAAAGAAAAGCAGCATAGTGATCCCATACATATCCAGATATTGGATACAGTTGTAATGACCCTTTAGTTCATTTCTCATGTTTTTTCTTATCTTCCTCATTAAAGATTTTGCTTAGCTACTCCAAGTCATTTATGACTTGCTGGAATCGATAGTTTGGTTATCGGGCAGTCCATTTGGTCTTTAGAACCATTTCCCCGTTTAGAAGTCTTCGTTGGTTCCAAATGACCATCAAGCAAAATCTTCAGTAAAACAACCTTATATGGAAAATTTGTCTTCGCCAACACATCTGAAACATCGAAATTAGTGTAGTTACATATCTCGTTTGCCCATATTGGACTCCGGATGCATCTGGAGGCCTTGACCGAAACTTGGAATCAAAGTTTCAGCCATCTCTCAGGGCAGCAAGTACCGCAATCACATGGGGATTAGTGAGATCGCGATTGTGGTTAGCGTGTGTCCACAATCGTCACTCCTGAGGGCCTGGGATGGGCTATTTAAAATGCTCTCATTGGCCAAAAATTTGTCATTCCTTCATTGTCTTGAGCCTTTAAAACCCTAATAAAGGGAGTAGTCTTTATAGTGTGTGTTGGGTGTTGATTAGGAGCTTAAACAACTTGCATATACATGATTAGCATCGAATCTAAGGTAAGATTCCTTTAATTTTAGTGTTAAATTCTTAAAATTTTACGCTGAAAACTTCTAATGGCTCAAGGCTTGTTTTTAGCTACAAACACGGTTGTTTTGCACCAATTTTTTGTGGGTTATAACTCCCTAATCATATTTGAATGATGGATTGGCCTCGGAAACTTATTTTCATATGTGGGACCCACTTGGGGGTTTTTGGTGTCATTTTGGACCTGGAGCACAATGGTGCAATATGGCTGTTGTTATTCTCGTAATAATGTATAGATTATGTTTTTGATAGCTTGGATAGTTAAATAAGCTTCTAGGAAAGAGAAAGTGAAGATTATTGGTTTGTGAGCTACATTTGGATTCGAGGTAGGTTAACCTTACTTGTAGTTAGATTGAGCTTTATTTTTGTATGGATTTAATATCTTAATAAGATTAGGCGGGGTCTTAGATGTTGAATTAATAGATGGTAATGCTTGGGATTAGTTGAAATATTTAGGCTATTGTACTTGTTAAGTGTGATAATTGACTCATAGTTTAGAATCTTAGTTAGTAGGACTTGTTATCTCATGAATAGCATGAGAATGCTCTAGTTGCTCCAATTGGATTAGAGTGGCTTTGTTCACTCACCTTAAGAGTATGTTAGCCTAGATATTCATAGTTATGAATTGATATTAGGTGCTTTGGAAGACTTAAGAGATTTACTTGAGAAAGAATTCTCCTATATAACTAGTGTGGATTGTTTAACCTAGAGATACGATTTAGATAGCTTAGTCTAATTCCAGGTAGAAGTTAGACTTGAAGAAGATAATTTGGGATATTAGAAGTGAAACTTGACCTGCCTTAAACTTGAACTATGCAACTTAATTATAGACTTAGATATATATTGGATGCTTAGAATATACTCTTGGTAATATAATAGCTAAACACGATAAATGTTTTATTCATGTCGTTGATCTTGGCAATAGTGTGTATACTTAATTGATTATCTTATTGTCACTATTTTGATAGTAATGGATTGTATTGTAAATTGAATCCATGACTATGCTATCACTTGATTTATTGACTAGTTCACTATGTGAGCCTTGGATTATGTTATTACTCATATTATGCTTAAGCCTAATGACTAAACTCATGTTTGTACCGAAGAACCCCTTTGTGCTAGTATTGTGGATCATGTTTATTAAGGGAGACTCTAGAAGGTTTAACCATGACTTATAATTGACCATACTTTGTTAAGCCCGATAATGTATTGAGTGTTCACATCTTATGGATATGCTTGTTCATGCACTTACTATTATGATGTGTTGATAATGAATGGTGAGATACTATGATATGTCTTTCTTTTCTTCTCTTACACTCTATGGTTTTTGGTCTTTGTATTTATCATTGATTTGGCCACTTATCCATATATATATATATATTGATGATATGTTGATTCCGGAAAGACTGGAGATATATTGATGATATGTTGATGCTCGGCAAGGATGGAGGATATATTGATTAAATATTGATACCCGGCAAAGCCGGAGTATATATTGATGATATGTTAATGTCCGGCAAGGACGGAGTATATATTGATGATATGCTGATGCCCGATAATGCCAAAGGATATATTGATTATATGTTGATTCTCGACAAGGCTGAAATATATAATCATGATATTTTGATGCCCGGCAAGGCCAAAGAATTTATTGATGTTATAGTAATGCTATGTATGGTAAGCATATATAGATAGATATATATATATGTAGTTATGCACTTGTATGATTACGCCATATGTGTACTAAGGATATGATATTTTCCTTGGGAAGTTGTCTATAATTATTTATCATTAATCACTTGTTAAGTGGCATGGCTCTTGTTAATCCTCATTAGTGAATTGAAGTAGAATATGTTCAATAATGAGTTAAGACTAATTGGTAGGTACAATCATGTGTAGAATTAAGGGTTCACCTAGAGGATATACTTGGCTTAAATGATGGATAATTATGGAATTTTCCTAGTAAAATACGTTATGTGATAACTACATGTCTATACAAAGTGGTCATATTACTTGATGTATGGAAGACTAGAATTCTAGTGGGTGGACCTTGTTTAGTTAATATGTGGTAATTAGTGGTTATAGTTGTAAAATGGCTAATGATGATAATAGACTTAGCATTGTTGAGGATTAGTGATATTGATGCCTGTTGGTAGTGTCATTGGTTGCTTAAATGAGGACTTAGACATTTACGGTGCTAACTAGTGAGAGGCGTTAGTTAATAGATAAGTAAGTGTGTTGATAATATGTAACCTTTCTCCTATATGACGACTAGTGTACTTATAATAGCTAGAGATGAGATTTGGTTAAATGTTGATTTTGGTGTAGTTGTACATCTTGATTAGATGTGGATGTTGGCTATTTAGAGAATATTAATTAGTTATTATTTCATGAAGGAGGATTACATAAAGGATCTGTTAGGGTAATGATTGGAGACCTTATAATGACTAGCCACTAGTAGTTAATAATAAGTGTTGGTTAGTTAATAATGACTAGATAGAAGGTATTGATATCATAAATATCTTAATGGCTATATGACTATGGTTGAGATTACCTTGGTGTATGTTATTTCAGTTGTGGTAATTGATGATGATTATGAATCTTAGTAAATAAACTTTGATGGAAATTGTGGAAATCGTGGACATGAAAAGTGGTGAACCTCAGATATTGAGAAGTTGGTCACATGTGTAATTACTTAATGATTTGATCTTTTCATGCACTCTTCGGTGGTATGGGATGCCGTGATGAGTTATTTACTTTATTGATCCTTGTGTGTACTTCCTGGTGGTATGGGATGCTGTGGTGAGTTATTTACTTATGCTTTAATGGATGTTGTGTATCTTCTTGGTATTATTGTTATTGTGGTTGTATTTGTGGTGCTTTATGCTTTGGATCATGTACTTTTGTATATATATATATATATATATATATAATGGTATTGGAGCATGATGAGTGGTTATGTCATAGTTTTGTTCTAGTTTGATTATTGAAGGTATACAGTGATGATGGAGATTATCCAGATTCAATTTTGTACCTTGACTCAGAGATATTATCTTGCTTTATATCATCTTTATATCACAATTTAGCATAGTCGGCCGATGAGGCCTACTGAGTACCCATTATTTTGGTACTCATACTACACTTCTGTACCTTTTTGGTGCAGACTAAAGTACTAGTTACCGTTGTACAGTTGAGATTGTGCTATGTTGATATTCAAGAGATAAGGTGAACTCTTGGAGTTTTGATTCACATGTTTCCCTCCTAAATTTATTTAGTCTTTTGTATTCAAGTTGAATGCATAAGTCTATTCAGACTTTGAGTTGTTTTCCTATTATCGACCTTAGATGCCCTTGTACTGATACTACCAGGCCATGGGAATTGGTATCCGTATTTATTTGTCTATTATGGAACATTATTATTTGTGATTTTCTTCCATTAGTGTGGCCCTTGTCGGGCGTTTCTACTAAGGTAACCCATTGCCTTAGCTCCGGTTTATGGTGTTGGCTTACCTGCTAGTGGTTTAGTAGGTGCCATCACGATTTGTGAATCGGGTCGTGACAATAGTTCAGTTGCAGAAGATTAAAGTCATCTCCCAAGGGGGGGATGGTGTCCTTCGCTATCAAGGTCGGCTATGTGTTCACAACGTTGATGGATTGAGAGAGAGGATATTAGTATAGGCCCAAGTTTTACTTATTTGATTCATCCTGGTTCTACCAAGCTGTACCGCGGCCTGGGGGAAATTTATTAGTTGAATAGTATAAAGAGGAACATAGCAGAGTTTATGGCCAAGTGTCCCAATTTTCAGCAAGTAAAGATTGAGCATCAAAGACTGGGGTTACACTTTAGGATATTGAAATTCTTACTTGGAAGTGGGAGGTCATTAATATGGATTTTGCTACTAGACTTCCTCGCACCAGACATTAGCATGATTTAATTTGGGTATTTGTGGATCGAATGACCAAATCAGCATATTTCTTACCTATTAAGACTTCAAATATAGCTAAAGATTATGCTAAGATGTATATTCATGAGTTATTAAGGCTTCATGGGATTCCCTTGTCTATTATTTCAGACGGAAGTACACACTTCACTTCTTAGTTTTTTGAAATCATTTTAGAAAGGACTTTCAAAAGGGCTTTAGTACAAAGGTGAAGCTTAGTATGACTTTTGATCTGCAAGTAGATGTCCAGGTGAGCAGACAATTCAAACATTGGAAGATATGTTTAGAGCATGTGTGATAGACTTTAACGAAATTAGGATTATCTTTTACCCTTGATTGAGTTTTCCTATGACAATAGTTATCATAGTATTCAGACGGCTCCATTCAAAGTGTTGTACATGCATAGATGTAGGAAACCTATAGGTTGGTTTTAAATTGGTAAAGTGGCTTTGGTTGGGACGGATGCCATTCTAGAAGGTATGGATAAGGTTCAATTCATTTGTGAGACATTGAAAACTGCTCAAAGTCATCATAAATCATATACAAATGTGAGGAGAATAGAACTAAAGTTTGAGGTGGGTGACTGGGTGTTTTTTAAAGTGTCAACCATGAAGTAAATAATGAGATTTGGGATGAATGGAAAGATTAGTCGCCGATATATTGGTCCTTATAAAATAGTAAGGTGTGTTGGAAAAGTTGCTAATGAGTTAGATCTTCCTCTAGAATTAGTCGTCATCCGTCAAGTTTTCCATGTGTCAATGTTAAGGAGGTGCATTGGGAAATAATCTTTAGTAGTTCCCACAGAGAGTTTTGGGGTGAAGTATATCTTGTCCTATGAAGAGATTCTAGTTCAAATCCTAAATCTACAAGTTCGAAGGTTAAGGAATAAAGAAGTTTCTTTAGTGAAAGTACGTTGGACAAATCAAATAGTTGAGGGAGAGATTTGGGAAGATGAGGAAGAGATAATGAATCGATTTCTTCACCTATTTACTCCTTCTATAGAGTCTTCTTGAGGTAAGAATTCCCATTTAACCTATTTTACTTACCGACATCCATACTCATATTAGTTCAACCAATTCGGTTCATGTGTAGCCAATTATTTCAGTTATATACTTATTCTTGGGGTGACTAGTTCAGATGCAAAGAAAGATAAGCTTCTGACATCAACCTATCTCACCATTAAGATAGATCTTTCTTTATCTCAGTCTTTATTCGAGGATGAATATTCACAGGGGGAGATATTGTAACCCTTATAAAGTTCATGTATGTTCTTAGCGGGTTACTATGTTTTTAGGGTCATGAGAATCCCCTAACATGTTGTTAAAATGAAAGATCCTTTTTTAGCTAAGCTTTAGTGTGAGATTCTTTTTGAGTCAACTTTAAACGATCATATCACTTTGAATATGAAGTGTTTCTCAACACAAGACCTACCAAATGAAATATCTTTGAGTTTTCTTTCCAACACATACAATTTTACCTTAATCTAATATTAAAGCGGATAGTGATGCTCATTTTACCTGAGAGTGTCTAATAGTTGGAGATTTGACAACGTAAGTTGACAAGCTGTCAACTCCCGTCGTCAACCTTAAGCAGTGAAGATCAAAATGATTTGGAGATTAACAACCTGAGTTGACAAGATATCAACTGGTTGATGGGATATCAACTCTCGTCTTCAACCTTAGGCAGTGAAGATCAAAATCAGTTGGAGATTGACAATAGAAGTTGATGAGCCATTAACTAGTTGACGGGTCATCAACTGTGAAATTCCTGCAAAAATTTTTAAGTTTCCTTCGGGGTAGTATGGTCTTTTTATCACCTCAAACTCCTCTCCCACAACTTAAATCATTCAATAAATATTATTTATCCATCATTTGTGAATTTTCAACAGTCATTCTCCTCTTCACTCTCAAGAGAAAAGAAGTTGGAGTTTCTTCCCAAAGTTTAACTTCCAAGTATCCAATTCAAGTTTCCCTCAAGAAAGTTCATCAAGTTTAGGTATGTGAGTTTTTAACAAGGATAACCTTTCATCCTTATTCCCAAAATATACGTTTTTATCAGGAATTTTAGATTTTTATAGCTAGGGTTCATACCCATTTTTCTTATGCTTGAGTTTTTGATGTTTTATCATTAGTTGCACATTGTCTTGTATATGCTTTCATGCTTATTTAATTTTATCTACTGATCTATGACATCTCGATATGAAGTTTTCATGTGTTGATAAAGGATTACAATTTGAGCATTGAGCATTCAGTTTACAAGAAGTTCAAGTTTACTAGTTTGAGTTTCAAAAGTGTTGCATTAGAATCACATTTTTAGTTTTGACATGAGATTTTTGACAAGCTATGAATTTCACATATGAAATCAAGATTTTGATATAGAAACAAAAGCATATTGAGTTTTCATACTTATCAGCTCATATGTTTATTTTTAAGGGGAACTTCATAGATAGAGTACGAGCAATTGTATGAGTTTTGGGAGTAATATCTAGCACCGAGAGGGGAATATGAGTTTAGCACATCCTATTTCCTAGAAACTACATGCCACCACAAGTTAATTTATCTTGTCCTAATGGGTATGTCATTTATATAATTCAAATTTTCCAATTGAAAATATTTAGGTAATCACCATAGTTAGCCTGTATACCCTGACAAACTATATTGGGTCGTTGCAATAAGGGATTAAGTTATCGTTTCCTTTTGATGAGGGTTTGAGTCATGGGGATCCATGTTCCTCTCATATTTTATGTTGGTTATGATAAACTTCCATAGAAAAAAGTAGTTTAAAAACCAAGTGTAACGACTCATATTTATTATTCTGATACTGTTTTATGAGTTATTCTTTAAGAGATTTTAGCTTTCAGTCTTACTTTTGATCAAGGTGATCCTTTTACACCTAGCACGCATGATTTGAAATTATGTTCACCTTTAGTATTAGTATTGCATTCACCCCCACACAGTCTGTACATTACAAAAGTACTGACCATATATATGTTTGTGTGGAGACATTATTTCAAAACATAGGTTCTAGTGTTTGTCTCCAATAGCACGATTAACTGTGGACATCACTTCCTATACTCAGACAGTTGGTGAGTCCTCATAGTTTGAGGGTTAAGTTTATGATGTTTCCAAATATTTATTAAAGTTATTTCAGTTATTCAGCATTCAGATTGGGTCAGCAGGGGTCTGCCCGAGTGGCTCATCAATTATAGTTAGAGACTTAAGAAGACTAGTCAGACTATGTGTTTCTTTCAAATTTTCATAGATTTGAAAGTTATTGAGTTATAGTGTTTTGGTTGATATTATTCATCTATTTAAACTCAGTTATAAGTTTCTTCGGTTTTTGCTCATATTTTAAGTTTACTTTTATGAGAATTCAGTGTTGAGTAGATATCATGGGTTAGCTTGGAGCTATTCATAGTCTTTAGCACCATGTGACATCAAGAGGGTATCCTCGGGTCATTATATGGGGTATTCATACACTTCTACATCACATGCCTAAACCATCTCAATCTCACTTCTCGCATCTTGTATTATATTGAAGCCACTCCTACACTCTCTCGAATAATCTTATTTGTAGACCTAACTCTCTTGGTAAGTTTGCACATCCAACTCAACCTCCTCACTGCTGCCACCTTTAATTTTTGGATGTGGGAGTTCTTGATAGACCAACACACCACTCCATACAACATAGTTGGTCGGGCTGCCACTTTTTCGAACCAACACTTAAGCTTATGAGGTATCTTCTTATCACCCAAAGCACACAACACGACCCTCCATTTAAACCACCCTACACCAATATGATGAATAATATCCTCATCAATCTCTATATTCCTTGAATAATAGATCAAAGATACTTAAAACTATCTCTCTTTTGAATGGCCTGAGAATCCAGATTAACTACCACATTAAACTCATGCGTCAAATCACTGAAATTTCACTATAAGTACTCAGTTTTGATCCTACTCAACCTAAACCATTTTGACTCTAAACTCTATCTCCAAACTTACAACTTATCTTTAAAACTTCCTCGGGTTTCATCAATTAGAACTAAATATTTCTATATTTATATATTTCCTTTATAACCAAGTCTCTTATTTTTATGTATTTCGTATCAATAGATCCATCACCAAAGCAAACAAAAATGGACTAAGAGTCAATCCCTAATTCAACCCTATCAAAATAGAAAATGGTTTCACAAAGGATCAACCTTTAGTCCATTTTTATTCACCTTTATATACAATATAATATTTATATTTATAAATATTTTTGTGTGTGTAATGCCCCGAGTCTGCACCCCAAATGTCATACGGTGCTCATAATCTCGAAGGACCACAAGTAAACCCATGACTAATACCTACTACAAATCACTAAATAGTAACACTGTAATAACGCAAAAATTAGGTTGAATGTACCATAAGGCTCATAACTAATAATCAAATACTAAATACTGATAGTTTAAATACTGAAAAATGAACATCTGTCTAAAATAATCTAGTTCAAAAGCCTCTAACTATCTAAAGATGGAGTTGATGGGATAAGCCTCCAACTAACTTCGACTACTGAAGTACTGATAAACTGAAATAATACTCTGTCGTCAAACTATAAGGACTCACCACTAAATCTGCTGCTGATAATCTGGGTTGCTAGGTACGGTCAGGAGCCCGTGTGTCTAAACCTATGATATAAGACATCATAGTGAAAAGAAAAGGTATGCATCAGTACTTTTAATGTACTGGTATGCTAGGTTAGGTAAGGCTGAATATAGGGGTTCATATGCATGAACAATAACTAGCTGAGTAACATGAATATAACTGAATGAGAGTACATGTATATCTGAAACTACTGTAAATGTTGATTATGCAATGCTATGCACATAACTACATATACTGTAACTGAGATCACATTAATAATGGATAATGGATTATGAAAACTAAATGACTGATATCTGAATTTACTAATATTGTATTACTTTTAATTGAGTGACTATTTTTGACAGTCCTGATTCTATAGAACTAAACTGAATTCTATACTAAGCTGGGTAATTGTATCTGACAGTCCTAATTATGTAACTGAACTGAGATTTTATACTGAGTCTGAAACTAAAACTGAAATTGTGGAAAGTAATTATCTAACCGACATGTCCCTCTCTGAATTGATTTGGGTTCCAACCTGTAACCCCAGTTATAGCCATGGGTAAAGACAAGTGCTGAGTCACAATGATCTGGAAGGTGCTCTAAATAATAATGGTGGTGGTACCCTCAACTGGCAGATAAAACACCTAATCAACCCTCAACTGGTAGGTTGATATCTCAACCTACACTGGCTATGTATTTCTAGAATGCAAGAACTGCTTCTAAGGGTCACACCCTCTACTGGCAGGTGAGCCCCCATCCTTGGGTTCACTTTGTGCTGAATCCTACTCTTAACTGAATAAACCCTGAACTGATTTTTAAGTTGTACTAGGCTTGACTGATTTGTTATTGATCACGTTAACTGACTGAACTGGACTGAGTTAACTGAGTTCTGCTATCTGACTGAATACACTGAGTTTTATAACTGACTGAGTACTACTGCATGTGACATCATTGATACTATTTTGAACTACTGTAAATCTAGATAAACAGCTTGATTGTCGGGTATTAGATACCCCCAGGACTCAATAGCATAGTTAGTAAAAACATAGCATAATCTTGAAAATAGATAACTAGTCACTTTGTCACAATTCATTCATTGCGGCATTTTAGCAAACACTTGTATGGCATGAACTTGTACTCATGCTAACAAGGTATAATTGCACTACTCAAATCACATGAACATTTTATCAAACACTTGGGGGCATAATTTATGAACATAACTATAATACAACATGCAAGCATCATGACCACTATCCCAACTCACAAATTCAAGGGTTTTTAACATGAAACCACATAACAACACACACATGCTATTTATTTCTCATGAAACTGGTAATTAATCATGATTCATAAACCCAACTAATATCTTAATCATGAATAAAATTTAGTTTAACATGAAATTCATGAAAGTAATCATCTTGAAATTTTAAGAGAGGTTATTAAACTCCAAGGGTAGAAGGAAACCCTTGGATGAACACCTAACATACCTTGGTAATCAATTCTCTGAAAGTTGTGGTGAATTCTTGGGAATTGAATCTTGAATTTGAGAGGTTAGGGTTTATTCTTGAGAGGATTTGTGAATAGTAAAGGAAGTTTGCCTTTAGGAATGACTAATCTCATGTTTTTGGGGCTGAATAAAAGTGGGAAAATACTTAATTACCCCTCTGGATGTAGAGTTAAATGAGCATAAACCGTGCCCAATGACGTACAAACTGACACACCGCATCGATGGGATTGATGCGATGGCCGATGCAATGCATTAAGATCACGTCGGCTCACTAGAATTTGTACTGGGATCTAGGAAAAATATTTATCCATGCGATAGGCGATGTGACGCATTGAGATCGCATCGATCCACTATTTTGGACTCCCAAATGTGACTCAAACAATGTTTAAAAAATCCAAAACTCGTCTGAGATTACCTACTGACATTCTTGATCATGAATCAACCTAAAATTGATATTTTAAGGTCATAAGGATCGTAAAATAGGATTGCCAACTTATGAAGGCTAAAATAATTCTAAGAATAAACACTTAGCTAAAATTTCTAAGTCTGGGACCTCTTTTCAAGCTTTAGAAGACTGAGTTAAGCTTAAGATTTAGCGGGGTCTTACAATATCTCCCTCTTGGGGACATTCATCCTCGAATAAGAATGGCTAAGATGAGGATACTGATAGACTAAGTTTACATACTGGACATGCATAATTAAAGCATGGTTTCATGACTGAAACTACTGATACACTGAGTTTTTAAACTGAAAATGCATAACTGAAGCATGACTGAATTCTAAAGGCATAACACATCACTGATCTATTTCATGAAGGTATGAATGATATGAGAATGTTATGCAACTGAACCGATACAGAGTTTTTAAAGTTAAAATAAGCATAGAATTGAGTAAATTTAAGGAAAACTGTTACCTTGAGCCGAGTCTGAGTTTGCGGAGAAGAGATGAGGATACTTGGTCCACATATGTACTTTCGCTTCACAAGTAGCTCCCTTAAAGGATTGATTTCTCCAAAGAACTTTGACTAGAGAAACTTCTTTGTTCCTCAGTCTACAAACCTGAAAATCAAGAATTTCAACTGGGATTTCCTCATAAGAGAGGTTGTTTTGGACATCAATGCCCTCTATCGGGACTACAAATGTTGGTCACCTATGCACTTTTTTAGCAAGGAGACATGAAACACTGGTGCACCAAAGTTAAGTCTGAAGGTAACTCAAGCTCGTAAGCTACCTTTCTAAAATGGCTGAGAATTTGGTAAGGACCAACATATCAGGGACTGAGATTCCCCTTCTCGCTAAATCTCTTCACTCCCTTCATAGGAGAGATTTTCAAATATGCATAATCACTAATCTCAAACTCGAGATCTTTTCTTTGCACATCTGTATATGATTTTTGTCGTCTCTGAGTTGTCTAAAGCCTTTCCCTGAGCAACTAAACTTTTTCTAATGTATTAAATACCAAGTCAAGCCCTACCACTGCGACCTCACCCACTTCAAACTAACCAATGGGAGATCTACATCTCCTCCCATAGAGCACCTTAAATGGAGCCATCTGAATGATGGAATGATAACTGTTATATTACGTAAACTCAATCAAGGGCAAGTGGTCATCCCAACTACCCTTAAAGTCAATGGTACACACTGTTAACATATCTTCTAAAGTCTGAATGGTCCTTTCTGCTTGACCATCTATCTGAGGATGAAAGGTTGTATTGAGGTGAACTTGGGTACCAAGACCCTTTTGGAAGGCCTTCCAGAAATGAGAGGTGAACTGTGTACCTCTATCTGAAATGATGGACAGTAAAACTCTGTGCAATCTGACCAACTCCCTAGCATAGAGCTTGGCATAATCCTTAGGTGAATAAAAGGTATGAACTGGTAAGAAATAAGCTAATTTGGTCATCCTATCCATACCGACCTAAATCGAATCATGCTGGCGGCAAGTACGGGGAAAACCCATCACAAAATCTATGTTCACCTCTTCCCACTTCCAAGTAGGATTACTGAACTCCTACATAGACCCACTAGGCTTTTGATGCTCAACCTTGACTTGCTGACATGTCGAGAACTTAGCTACAAACTCTGCAATATCTCTCTTCATCCCGCTCTACCAATAGACCTCCCATAAATTGCGGTACATCTTAGTGGCCCCTGGGTAAATTGAGTAGCGTGAACCATGCACTTCTACAATAATCTGTTGTCTCACGCCATCTACACATGGCACATATAGTCTTCCCTAACAACACAACACACCATCTCTCCCTTGGGAGAAAACCTCTACTTTTTAAAACCTGACTGACTCTTTCAGCTTAACTAAATTGGGATCTCTGTCCTACTTTTCTTTTACCTTGGAAACCAAAAAGGATTCTAAACCATTTTGCACCCATATTCTACCCTCTGCTAAATCGACTAAGCGAACACCTAGTCAGGTAAGTTGATGAACTTCCTAAACTAAATTTTTCTTACCATTCTCTACATGGGCAACACTACCCATAGACATCCTACTGAGAGCATCAGCCACTACATTGGCCTTGCCCAGATGATATAAAGCACTCATGTCGTAGACTTTCAACAACTCTAACTACCTCATCTGACACAGGTTCTAAAATTTATAAGACAATACATACTGCAGGCTTTTATGGTTTGTGAATACATCAACATGAACCCTATACAAATAGTGCCTTTAATTATTTAAGGCAAACACTATAGCTGCTAACTCAAGATCATGAGTGAGAAAATTCTATTCATGGGGCTTAATCTTTCTAGAGGCGTAGGCTATAACCTTACCTCTTTGGATCAGAACACACACTAAACCAACTCTAGAAGCATCACAATATACAACAAAACCATCTAAACTATCTAGTAAAGTCAAAACTGGGGTTGTAGTGAGTCGAGTCTTCAACTCCTAAAAACTTCTCTCAAGAATCTGACCACTAGAACTTGACTTTATTTTAAGTCAATCTGGACATAGGGGATGCAATGGATGAAAATCCCTCAATAAACTATCGGTAATATCCAAACAAACTCAAGAAACTCCTAATATCTGATGTAAAAATAGGCCTAGGGCAGTTTCTTACCACTTTGGTCTTTTGAGGATCAACTCTCATGCCATCACCGAAAACCATATGACCAAGAAAAGATACTGACCTTAGCCAAAATTCGCACTTGCTAAATTTGGCGAAAAACTGATGGGCTCTGAGAGTTTGTAATACTATTTTGAGATGGTCTGAATAATTGTATCATTGTGGGAGTAGATAAGAATGTCATCAATGAAGACTATGATGAACATATCTAAGTACTACTTGAATACGCGGTTCATCAAGTCCATGAAGGCTGCTGGAGCATTGGTAAGGCCAAATGACATAACTAGGAATTTAAAGTGACCATAACAAGTTCTAAAAGATGTCTTTGGAATGTCACATTCTTTGACTCTGAGCTGATGATAGCCTAACCTGAGGTCTATCTTAGAAAAGTAACCGGCACCTTGAAGTTGATCAAACAATTCCTCGATTTTGGAAAGTGGATACTTATTCTTGACTATGACCTTATTCATCTGACAGTAATCAATACATATTCTGAGAGAACCATATTTCTTATGCATGAATAAAACTGGTGAATCCCAAGAAGATACGCTGGGTCTGATGAATCCCTTATCTACGAGATCCTTCAACTATTTTTTAACTCCGTGAGTTCTGCTGGTGCCATTCTGTATGGCAGAATAGAGATGGGTTGATTATCTAGAAGAAGGTCTATTTCAAAGTCAATTTCCCACTCGGGAGGGACTCCAGGAAGATCTTCGGGAAACACATCTGGGAATTCACATGCTACTGGAACTGACTCAAGACTAGGGATCTCTGAACTAGAGTCTTTAACTAGAATGAGATGATAAACACACCCCTTAGATATTATTTTTCTCGCCCTAAGGTAGGAAACAAGCTAACCCCAAAGTGCTAAAGTACTACCCCTCCACTCAAGGACAGGTTTATTTAGAAACTAAAAATAGGCAACTCTATTTCTGCAGTTAACTAAAGCATAGAATGAATTAAGACAATTCATTTCGAGAATGAAATCAAAATCTGTCATCTCTAATTCTACTAAGTCTGCTGAAGTGAGTTTCTGAGATACCATAATTGGACAGTTCCTGTATACCCGTTGGGCTATGATAGATTTACCCACTGAGGTAGAGACTGAGAAGGGCTCTGCTAGGATTTCAGGACTGACTTCAAAGCCAACAGCTATATAAGGAGTTACAAAAGACAAAGAAGCTCCTCGATGTAGCAAAGTATAAATATGTAAATGATAAACTTGTAACATACCAGTGACCATATCAGGAGAGCTCTCTTGATCCTGTCAGGACTAAAGTGCATAAATCTCGTTTGTGTGTTGCCTACTGATGGCACTGGAAGCAGCACCCTACTGATTTGGGCGATCGGACTGAGCTGAAGGATGATTATACTAACCCTAAGAACCCAACTGAGGACAATATTTTATTCTATGGCCTGGCTTGCCATATCCAAAACACACATCGATGCAAGCTCTACAGATACCCTGATAGTTTCTGCCATATTTCTAGCAAAGAGGATTTGTTCAGGCACTGTTAACACTACTCTGGGGTTTAGGACCTTATGCCCTATCTTTATTGCCATCTTTGAATTTTTGCATTGGAGCACTAAATAAGGATGGAGCTGGAACTGAAGATTTTGGGAAAAACTAAGAACTATTTCCACCCTCTGGCTTAGGCTAAGTAAAGCTAAAGCTACCTATTCTATCCCTCTTATTCTCCCTTTCCTTCTCTTTATTCTTAGCCTTTTCTATCTGTTGAGCATGGACCATGAGCCTTGATATGTCCATCTCTTTCATCAGCATGGTGGTCCTACACTCTTTGACCATACTGTTAGACACACCCGACACAAACTTACTCATCTTAGATCTGCTATCTGCTACCACATGAGGGATATATCTGGCTAATTGAGTAAACTTGAGAGAATACTCTTTCACTTTCATCTTGCCCTACTTCAGATTAATAAACTCCAAAACTTTTGCTTCTCTCAACTCCAGTGGGAAGAACCTATCTAGAAAAGCAGTAGCAAACTCTTCCCATTCTATAGGCCCTACATCTACAGCCCTCTCTACCTTTCACTTCTTGAACCATGAGTGAGCTACATCCTACAACTGATACGTGACCAACTCAGCACTATCACTAGCTGTCACCCCCATAATATCTATGACTTTTTGCACCTGATCAAGGAATTCCTGTGGGTCCTTATCCGACTTAGACCCTATAAATAATGGGGGATTCATTTGGGTGAAGCCTCGAATTATAGCTGAAGCAGTATTGGCCACTAGGTTGTCTTGGACGGCAGTTGGACATTCATTATGGGCTACCATAAAATGAGCTAGAGTGGTGAAAGCTGCTCAGAATTCTGCATGGGGAACATGCTCATCCAAGTGATCTAGCTAGACAGGCGGAGTTGCTGGCTAATTTACAGTCCTTCTTCTATTAGTCCTTTTTGAAGGCATATTCTATAAATAGAAGGGAAAATAATTAGACTGAGAGTTTAACTTGATCTCAGGTTCACTCGCACGATATGAATACTGAAAAAAGGGAAACTTTTTCTAAAATGCCTCTTAGCCTCTTATTCATAAGTGTAGCACGCTACACACCCATGCCCAACTTTACTAGACGTGACTTTCAAACTCCCTAGGACTCTGTTGAACCTTACCCCAAGTATGCATCTCGAACATCACATGGTGCTCATAATCCCAAAGGACCACAAGCTAACCCATGACTGGTACATATTGCAAATCACTAAATAGTAACACTGTAATAACGCAGAAATTAGGCTGAATCTGCCATAAGGTTCATAACTAAGAAACAAATACTGAATACTAATGGTTTAACTATTAAAAACTGAATATCTATTTGAAATAATATAGTTCAAAAGTCTCTAACTGTCTGAAGATGGAGTTGATGGGACAAGCCCCCAACTAACTTTGACTACTGAAGTATTGATAAACTAAAAAAATACTCTATCCTTAAACTATGAGAACTTATTACTAAATCTGCTGATGATAATTTGGGCTACTAGGTATGGTCAGGAGCCCGTGCATCTGAACCTATGATATAAGACATCATAGTGCAAAAGAAAGGTATACGTAAGTACTTTGAATATACTAGTATGCTAGAGAGGTAAGGCTAAATGTAGGGGTTCATATGCATGAACAGTAACTGGCTGTGTAATATAAATATCACTAAATAAGAGTACATGAATATCTGAAACTGCTGTAAATATTGATTATGCAATGTTATGCCCATAACTACATATACTGTAACTGAGATCGCAGTAACACTGGATAATGGATTCTGAAAACTAAATGATTGATATTTAAATTTATTGATATTGCATTACTTTTAACTGAGTGATTGTTTCTGACAGTCCTAATTCTATAGAACTAAACTGAATTATATACTAAGCTGGATGATTGTATCTAATAGTCCTGATTATGTAATTGAACTGAGTTTTTATACTGAGTCTGAAACTAAAATTGAAACTGTAAAAGGTAATCATCTAACTGGCATGCCCCTCTTTGAACTGATTTGGGGTCCAACCTGTAACCCCAGTTGGAAGGGTGCCAGTACCGTGCTACGAGTAAAGTCAAGTGCTGAGTCACCCTCATCTGGCAGGTGCTCTAAATGATAATGGTGGTACCATCAACTGGCAGGTAAAACACCTCATCAACCCTCAACTGGAAGGTTGATATCTCAACCTACACGGGCTACGTAGTTCGGGAATGCAAGAACTGCTTTTAAGGATCACACCTTCTACTGGCAGGTGAGCCCCTATCTTTGGGTTCACTCAGTGTTGAATCCTACTCCCAACTGAATAGATCCTGAACATATTTCTAAGTTGTACTAGGCTTGACTGATTTGTTACTGATCATGTTAACTGACTGAACTAGACTGAGTTCTGCTATCTTACTGAATGCACTGAGTTTTGTCACTGACTAAGCACTACTGTATATGAAATTACTGAGACTATTCTGAACTACTATAAATCTAGGTAAACAACTAGTTTGTCAGGTATTAGATACCCCCAGGACTCGATAGCAAAGTTAGTAAAAATATAGCATAATCTTAAAAATATGATAACTAGTCACTTTGTCACAATTCATTCATTAAGGCATTTTAGCAAACACTTGCATGGCATGAACTTGTACACATGCTAACATGGTATAATTGCACTACTCAACTCACATGACATTTTATCAAACACTTGGAGACATAATTTATGGACATAATACAATATGCAAGCATCATGACCACAATCCCAACTCACAAATTCAAGGGTTTTTAATATGAAACATATAACAACACACACCTACTATTTATTTCTCATGAAACTAGTAATTAATCATGAATTATAAACCCAAAAAACATCTTAATCATGAATATAATTTAATTCAACATAAAATTCGTAAAAGCAATCATCTTGAAATTTTAAGAGAGGTTTTTGAACTCCAAGGGTGGAAGGAAACCCTTAGATGAACACCTAACATACCTTGGTAATCAATTCTTTGAAATTTGAGGTGAATTTCTTGGAACTTGAATTTTGTATTTGAGGGGTTAGGGTTTGTTCTTGAGAAAATTTATGAATAGTGAATGTATTTTGTCTTTAGGAATGACTAATCTCGTATTTTTGGGGATGAATAATAGTATAAAAAGACTTAATTGCCCCTCTAGATGCGGAGTTAAATAAGCAAAAACCATGCCCAGTGACGTGTAGACCAACACGTCGTGTCGATGGGGCCGATGCAATGGCTGACGCGATATATTGAGATCGTGTCGGCTCATTAGAATTTGTACTAGGAGCTGGCGAAAATATTTATCAACGTAATAGGCTATGCGACATGTCGAGATTGCGTTGATCCACTATTTTGGACTCCCAAACATACCTCAAATGATGTTTGAAAAATCTAAAACTCGTCCAAAAATACCTACTGATATTCCTGATCATGAATCAACCTAAAAATCAATATTTTAAGGTCGTAAGGATCGTAAAATAGGATTGCCAACTTATGAAGGCTAAAATAATTCTAAGTATAAGTACTTAGCTAAAATTTCTAAGTCTGGGACCTCTTTTCAAGCTTTAGAGGACTGAGTTAAGCTTAGGATATTGCAGGGTCTTACAGTGTGTCTTCAAGCTTCCAACTTATCATTAACTCCTCATCAGATCTCATTATTTAGAACTCCATTATCAACAAATAACATACACCATGACACCTCTCCTTAAATATGATGCATTAATACATCCATCACCAGGCAACTAAAAATAGACTAAGAATTGATCCTTGATGCAACCCTATAAAAATACAAAATAGTTGCACCAAGGATCAACTCTTCATCCGTCTTTATTTGCCTTAGTGATGAATGTGTGATATATATATATATATATATATATATATATATATATATATTACTCATATATATAAATTAAGGTTGGTGCACTACTAATTTGTCTTTTTTTGGCTACTTACTAGTACTACTACTGCTACTGCTACTGTTGCTACTACTTCTGCTTCTGTTGTTGTTGTTGCTGCTGCTGCTACTATTGCTACTATTGCTACTGCTACTGCTACTGCTACTGCTACTGCTACTACTACTACTACTACTACTATAAAATGATAATTGTTGGTTTTACTGGCCAACTTCATGGCTGGTGGGACAATTTTCTAACTACTGATCAGAAGACAGCTATTATCACTGCTATAGCAACTGAACTAGGGGTTGATAACCTAGGAAGGGCCCTAGTTGAAAATAGAGAAGATGTTGTCTATACTCTCGTTCTTACTATTTTAGAACAGTTTAATGGTAGATTCACCAACCAATATGAAATTATCCAAACTCTTTTAAAAATCTTAGATGTACGACTTTAGGAGAATGTAGGTGGTATAAAGACACCTTTATGAGTTGGGTTATATAATTACCCGAGAGTAGGTTTGCTCATTGGAAGACTAAGTTTATAGATGAGCTTTCTATATTATTTGTTAAATGAGTAAGAAAGGCTCTCAGAGGTTCTTACGGCAAAATTCCATGGGAAAATTATACGTATGGAAAATTTATAGGAGTATGTACACAAGAAGGATTAAATTTTTGTAATGAGTTGAAGTTATCAAGATATCTTAAGATTGATAAGCTTAAGGAATGATCTCAATTAGAAGATTTTGTTACTCAATTTGGGGTACCTGAACAAACTTTTTCTTCTTCTAGGAAAAAGAGTTATAGATATTTTAAGGATGATAAACCTTATAGGAAAAGGAGATCTAGATATAGATCTAAAGAAGAGCATAAAACTAGAAAAGCTTATCGTAAGTCCACCCAATTTACAAAAAATAGATCTAAGTGAGATCTTACTAAGATTAAGTGTTACAAATATGGTAAGTTTGGGCATATTGCTCCTAACTATAAGCTTCAGAAACTAAAGTATCTAGGACTTGATGAGGATTTACACGATAAAGTTTATGGCTTGTAAGACACCTCAAGATCCAAATCAGATCATAGTTTTGGCTCAGATTCTGAAGCTGAAATTGATTTGCTTGAAATATCTGATAGGGATAAAAATGTTGATGCTACTTGCAAAGGTGATACTTGCACTTGTGATGATGAATTCTATAAATTGCAGTCCCAATTTGAAGATTTGAATATGAGGACTATTACTTCTGATAATGTGTTAGAACTGTTAAAAGAAGTTTAGGATGAGAAGCTATGTGACAAAATATTAATTTATCTACTAGTTCAGAACTTAGTACGTCTAAAACTGCTGATAGCAATTTTCTTGAACCGATAAAAAATCTTAATTATTTTATGCCTTATTCTTTATCAGCGGTTAATAAGCGTCTTGCTATGAGTTCTGCCTCTAGAAAGGATACTTATCTTGATGATTTAAAAACTAAAGTTGAAAACTTGAAAAAGGAGATTAAATTTGTTAAACAAAATCAAATGATTTGTGATCACCGGATTTCTCAAATAGAAAAAGGTTCTTCCACTACTTCCAAAAACAAAAACATTAATCCTGTGGAAGATGAAGAAGGTGATACTCTTCATAAATCTCTTGATTTAAAAAATAATTACTTTCTAGGTATGATGTAAATTGTTACTGCTCATAAGTGGTACATTAAATGTACTATTTTAATTAATAACCAGTTTTCTACAACTAATGTCGCTATAATTGACAGTGGAGAAGGTGTTAGCTGCATTCAAGAAGGGTTAATCCCTACTAAATATTTTCAAAAGACTATTGATATGGTAAAATCTACATCTGAACATGCTCTTGATATAGAGTATAAATTACCAAATGCTCATATTTGCCAAAATAAAGTATGCATTCCGCATTTCTTTATTTTTGTAAAAAAATCAATTATACCCTCCAATTACACTTGGAATTCCTTTTACTACTTCTATATATCCTTTTACTCGTCTTGATACAAAAGGATTTATTGCTACATACAAGGATAAACATATAACTTATTCTGTTGTTACAGGTCCCGTAACTAGAGATATAAATGCTTTAATTAATATGAAGCAAAAGCATGTTGATTCTTTACAACTCGAATTACTTAGCATGAATATTTGTGATACTATAAAATCTGCTAAGATATAATAAAAATAAAATTAATTTTTGAACAAATGGTTGTTGATATTCGTGTCGATCACCCTAGTGTCTTTTGGAATTGGAAGTAGCACACTGTCACTCTTTCATATGAAGATAACTTTTCTGAGGATGATATCACAACTAAATCTCGCCCTTGCCAAATAAATTCTGAATTAGTTGAATTCTTCAATAAAGAAATTGATAATTTGTTACAAAGGGCTTGATAAAGCCTTCGAAATCTCCCTGGTCATGTACTTCTTTTTATGTTAATAATGCATCAGAAAAAGTACGTGGTTTTACCAGTTTGGGAATAAATTACAAAGCTTTGAACAAATATTTGAAATGGATTACAAATCCTATTCCTAATAAAAGAGATTTTCTTTTAAGATTATATGATGCCAATATATTTTCTAAATTTGATTTAAAATCTGGATATTGGCAGATTCAAATGTTCAAAGAGCATACTTATAGAACTGCTTTTAATGTCCCATTTGGACTATATGAATGGAATGTCATGCCATTTGTCTTGAAAAATGCCCCTTCAGAATTTAGAAAATAGTGAATGATATTTTCAATCCTTGTATGGATTTCATCATTGTTTATATTGATGACATATTGGCATTCTCTAAGACATTTGAGTTACATATTAAGCATCTTGATATTTTTAAGAAGATTGTGATACAAAATGATCTGGTGATATTCAAACTAAAAATGAGTTTGTTTCAAACAGATGTTTGATTTTAAGACATAATATCTGTCAGGGAACGATTACTCCTATACAATGATCTATTGGTTTTGCTTCTAAATTTCCTGATGTTATTACTGATAGGACTCAGTTCCAATGATTTTTAGGGAGTCTAAATTATATATCTCTCTTCTATAAAAATTTGTCTCACAATTTAGCCCCAGTATATGGCAGGCTAAAAAAGAACTCCAAAAGTCCCTGGACTGATAGTCACACAGATCTTGTTAAAAAGATTAAACAGAGTGTTAAAAAACCTTAGCCTAGTTGACTTTGGCTAATCAAGCATAGCAAAAGGTTACTGAGACGGATGCGTCTAATATAGGTTATGGTGGTATACTAAAATAAGTTAATCCCCATGACAAATCTAAATACCAGATAAGATTTTCATTCAGGAAAATGGACTGAAGCCCAGAAAAATATGCTACTGCGACTCATGAAATGCATACTATTGTTAAGTGTGTTTTGAAATTTCAATACAATGTATACAACCAAAAGTTTTTGATAGAAACTGATGCCCAATCTATAAAGTGCATGTCTGATAAAGATTTTAAACATGATGCTTCAAAATTAATTTTTGCAAGGTGGTAAGCTCAATTAGTCCCTTTTGATTTTGAGATACAATATAAAAAAAATGATAATTCCCTCCCTGATTTCCTATTTAGGGAATATCTAAATTAAAAATGAATTTTTATACCTCTTTTTCTTACTGAAAAGACCTTGATTACCATCTTAAAGGTAATGCCTCTATATAGAGATTTACAAAATCTTATAATTAAGAAAATTATCCATGATATGATTGAAGAAGAATTTTATGTCTATGATTGTAAAGACGTCAGAGAAATATTTGATCAATATGGGTTCAATATATCTACGTAAAACTAATTGTTTATATGCGATATGGATCCTCAATGGCAATAGACCAGAGGAAAAGAAAGAGTCAAATTAGGAGGAAGATCATCCTTCAGAGAAGATCATCCCCAGGAAGATCATATTTTCAAGGATCATCATACGGATACTCATCTAATTCTCCAGTTATACAAATGGGAAACAAGAGTTTGATTAACTCTAAAATATCGCAGAAAGGCAAATCATCGTCATCTTCTTCAATTCATCTGGAAGATGTTCCAAAAGAAGTCCATTATATGAACAGTTGCAGACATATCTAGCCTCCCAAAAGCAAAGTGATACATTTGCTTCTATAGCTAAAAAAGAGGACAATTATGATATCAAGTCCTACGAAAATAAAAAACAAAGAAATGATATTTCTTGTTGAAAACTCTGAGATTCAAAGGAGAAATGAACCATGGAAGATACATCAAAAATATTTGATGAATACTTTATATTTCCCGGGTGAGTCATACAAAACCCATACTTATTATGAGACTATTCTCACATCTATATGCAGTGCAGATTTTGAGCATTTTGTTGGGTATAATACAAAGAGAATGTTTATAACTTCTCAAAACTTATTATCAACAAATTATATCCATTGATGATTGAAGGATGACCACAATGACCGAAAGACAGATCAGTCTTAAAGGATCTCGTATAGATTTTACATATTGGGATTATATCCAACCCTTTGATAAAGTGCTTTATTATAATAATGATCGACATAAACATACTTGGTTTATGAAGATATGTGCAAAGATATTTGCAGAACTAATTCCTAACTGGTTTTTAAACTGGTGGTCATACCACGGTCCAACCATCAAGATATTGTCGGATCCATTTCTAAGTTATACAAATAATGGACCCAAGTTTCTCCAAAGTTAAATGAGCTATATCACGCAGATTATATTTGCAATCTTGAAAAAATTGATCAAGACTACTTTTTTATTGAATTTTCAATTCCATGGATACACATATGGGTTCTAAAATTGGGATTCGTAGGAGAACAGATCCCTTGTTTATACAGGGTATTTTATAATAATTTTTGGGACAAATTAATGCAAAAATATTCCAAAACAAAAATTTTGCATGGACAAGAACTTCTGGACTCTATTACAATTAAAGTTCAGGATTATACAACAACCCCTTGAAAGGATATTATTGAGGACAGTGAGATTAAGCGCATTGCTAGAAGGATCTTCTTGCAAGACGAAGATAGAATTGAAATGATAGAAAAATACTTGGAGAAAGTTAAAAGAAATCTACTTCATTCCGTGAATCAATATGATAAGTCAGACACTTCAATTAAAAGTGTGACTAGCGATGATATATCCGAATAAGATATTTAGAACTCTCAGCTTATCCCCTCAGATAAGATACTATCTAACGATGCCATTGAACGAAGAGAAGAATTCCTTAGTAAATTAAAGGGAAAAAAATAAAATATAAGATATACTGTTTACACATTAATTACACTATACACGGGACCCAGACATGGGACCCATTTTACTGTACATAGATTCCTACACAAGAGATATACTGTGTATGGTACCAGGATATGGGGCCCATATTACTGTTCATAGATTTTTTTTCTTTTCCTATATATAGAAGCCTTCATTTGTTAGAGAAGGCAGAAGCTTTTGTATATCTATAGAAGCCTTTTATATTTCTCTTGTAAATCTCTCTCATTATTGTAAATAAAATATCACCTTTCAATACTGTTTCGCCTTTGATCCGGTCTTCTAAGGTATTACTTCATATTTTATTTTGAGTCTTTTCTTATTACTCTCTCTCTCTCTTCGCTCATGACTATGTCCGGCTAAGTAGATCCATATCTATGCTGGAGATTTAACTTCTCTTGTATAATAACCATGAAAGATCCAGACTCTATCAAAATATAAGGAATTTTTTTTTAGTTTCTTGGCTTGGTTTCGAGATGGTGGTACATTCGAAGTTGGTACTACTTTTGTTGTCTTTATCTTAGTGACTACGTCTGGCAAAACGTGACTCATAAGCCTGTTAAATTGGAGAAAAAGGTGTCCTTTTTCATGGTTAGAACCGCTAGACACATGAGCTCAACTCAAGTATGTATTAAATTCTGACAGACCCTTTGCTCGGGTAAAATGATTAACTCTTCCAGATAGTTAATAAGCTATAAGAAAATCTCATATATTTCAGTCTTTCGGATAGTATAGAGAGTAGTAGTAGTAGTAAGAGTAAAAAAAAGAATAATAATAATAATAATAATAATAATAATAATAATAATAATAATAAAATGAGTAGTAGTAGTAGTAATAGTAAGTAGCCACGAAAAGATAAATTAGTTGTACACTAACCTTCATTTATATATAAGAGTAATTATTATCATTCTTATTCTTCTTGTCCTTCCTCTTCCTCTTCTTCCTCTTCTTCCTCTTCGTCCTCTTCGTCCTCTTCTTCCTCCTCTTCCTCCTTTTCCTCCTCTTCCTCTTCCTCTTCCTCCTCCTCCTCCTCCTCCTCCTCCTCCTCTTCATCCTCTTCTTCATCCTCCTCCTCCTCCTCTTCCTCCTCCTCCTCCTCCTTCTCCTCTTCTTCTTCTTCCTCTTCCTCTTCCTCTTCCTCTTCCTCTTCTTCTTATTCTTCCTCCTCCTCCTCCTCCTCCTCCTCCTCCTCCTCCTCCTATTATTATTATTATTATTATTATTATTATTATTATTATTATTATTACTATTAAATGGTTACACACACATATTATTTTTTTTTATATTTATTAGTTTTATCCCTATGTATTATTTTAATAATATTTTTATTTAGACCTTTGCAATGGAATTATACATGGTACTATTTTTTTATAAATATCTTTTTGTTCCTTATTAAATTACTACCAAGGATATTTCGATAATTTTATGATGCAATAAAATGGTTACACACGCATATTGTTTTTTCCTTATATTGATTAGTTTTGTCCTCATACTACTACTACTATTATTATTATTATATTATATTATTATTTATTTTCTTACTATTACTATTATTATTATTATTATTATTATTATTATTATTATTCTTTTTGTGGGTACTTACTATTACTGTCATTGTTATTATTATTTATTTTCTTATTATTAGAATTATTATATTATTCATTTTTGTTACTATTGCTATTACTATTATTATTATTACTATTATTATTATTATTATTATTATTGTTATCATATTATTGTTACTATTATTACTTTATTACTATTAAATGGTTAAACATGCATATTTCTTTTTCCTTATGTTTATTAGTTTTGTCCTATGTATTATTTTAATAATATTTTTATTTAAACCTTTGTAATTGAATCATACATGATACTATTTTTTTATAAATATCTTTTTGTTCCTTATTAAATGACTACCAAGAGTATTTTGATAATTTTACCACCCCCACCATCACCACTGAAATATTTATTGCACCATAAAATTACCAAAATATCCTTGGTGGCCATTTAATAAGGAACAAAAAGATATTTATAAAAAATTACTACCATGTATAATTCAATTATAAAGGTTTAAATAAAAATATTATTAAAATAAAACATGAGTACAAAACTAATAAATATAAGAAAAAAGTAATATGTATGTGTAACCATTTTATTGCACCATAAAAATGATGACAAAACTAATAAATATAAGGAAAAAACAATATGCACGTGTAACCATTTTATTGCACCATAAAATTATTGAAATACCCTTGGACTATAAAAAAAAATAGGTAATTTAATAAGGCACAAAAAAATATTTATAAGAAATTACTACCATGTATAATTCAATTACAAATATCTGAGTAAAAATACTGTTAAAACAATACATGACGATAAAGCTAATAAATATAAGAAAAAAATAATATGCATGTCTAACCATTTTATTGTACCATAAAAATAAGGACAAAACTGATAAATATAAGAAAAAAATAATATGCATGTGTAACCATTTTGTTGCATCATAAAATCACCGAAATACCCTTGGTAATCATTTAATAAGAAACAAAAAGATATTTATAAAAAAATACTACCATGTATAATTCAATTACAAAGGTCTAAATAAAAATATTATTAAAATAATACATGAGGACAAAACTAATAAATATAAGAAAAGAAAAATATGCATATGTAACTATTTTATTGCACCATAAAAATGATGATAAAACTAATAAATTACTATTTACTACTATATATAAGTGAAGGTTGGGGTGTCTCCCAATGGTATTTCGGTAATTTTAATCACCTCAATCTTCTCTTACATATAGTTATAAATAAAATGGTTACACATGCTTATGGTTTTTCCCTTATATTTATTAGTTTAGTCCTCATTTTTATGGTGCAATAAAATGGTTACACATGCATATTGCTTTTTACTTTACTTTACTAGTTATAAATAAAATGGTTACACATGCATATTGCTTTGTCCTCGTGTATTATTTTAATAGTATTTTTATTTAAACCTTTGTAATTGAATTATACATGGTAGTATTTTTTTATAAATATCTTTTTGTTCCTTATTAAATGACTACACTGAATGTATATATTATGTTAACATCGGTTCATTGTATTATTTTTTTTTTCTTTTACTCCTATACTAAACAATTAAAACAAGTAGAAAATAATCTTTCCCAAAAATGAATCTCTTTTGCACATTAGTGTTGCCAAAATGCCCGTGCCTTGCACGGGCACGGGTATCTAGTTACTTTATAAGAGACAATCCAAGGACTTCGGTAGTCCTCACAAAAGTTTCCAACTTAATTTTAATCTTTTCAATTAATTACTTTTACGTCATGATTTTATCTTTTATAGTAATTTAATTAATTTCTAATTCTATAATATTGTGACATTTGGTTGATATAGATGAAGTTACTTTGTCTTTTTTCTTGCTATATGGACCCTTGCACTTGGTGCATGTGTCATAGTATGAGAAGCTATTATTAAGTTTTTTTTTTTGTAATTTCAATTATTTAATTAACTATTTTTAAAAAAAATGGTTAGGAGTAGGGCAAGGTGAATTAGGGAGGAGATTGCAAAGCAAAAAATCAAATATTTACCAACAAAGTGGAGTTTAGGTAGTTAATCAATTGAAACATTCAAATTTTCATATCGTTTAACTAATCGATAAATCATTTTTAAAATCTTTCATTATAATGTTTTGTTTCTCATATTTACATGTTATTTAATCAAGTCAGTTACAAAATATAAACGTCAAATATCATTTAATTAATTCATTTATTAAATTATTTGTACTTCATGCTTTACGAAGTACAAGACCATAAAGCTTGAATTTTTTTCGTTGCTACTCCAAGACCAAAATGTTTTAATTTGACTATCTTTTGTTATTTTTTTAATCAAAATTTATTTTTGTAAATGAAAATAGCCTTAAGAAATTAACATTTTATATGAACTTTTATTTAAATTAGTTTAAGAAAAAAATAATATTTTGATCATGGAAAACTTGTTTCTATTGCATGAATAATTCATCACTTTTTTCACATAGTGGGGTCTGGGGAGGTTAGAGTGTACGCAGTCCATGTAGTGACCTCTAAAGAAGTAGAGAGGTTGTTTCCGATAGACCCCCAGCTCAAGATAAAAGGCAGTATACAAAAGCATCAAAAACATAGAACACAATAAAATAACAAAGGTATGACATCCACAAAAAATTTATACATTGTCAAACAAAGGACACCAAAGTCCACCTAAATACTGCCTACGACTCATCCACACCCTTATCCCTCTATCCTAGTGCTTTTCCTCCATATCTTCCTATCCAGGGTCATGTCCTCAGTCAGCTGTAACTGCTTCATGTCACATTTAATCACTTCTCTCCAGTATTTCTTCGGCTTATCCCTACCCCATTTGAAACCTCCCAAGGCCAACCTCTCATACCTACGAATTGGGGTATCCGTGCCTCTCCTCATCACATGACCAAACTATCTCAACCTCATTTCCCGTATTTTATCCTCCACTGACACCACTCCTACCTTCTCCCGAATAATTTCATTCCTAACCTTGTCAGCCTTTGTGAATCCACACATCCAATGCAACATCCTCACTTCCGCCACCTTCAACTTTTGGATATGAGAATTCTTAACCGGCCAACACTCCGCTCCATACAACATAGCAGGCCGGACTGTAACTCTATAGAATTTGCCTTTTAGCTTGGGGGCTCCTTCCTATCGCATAAAATTCCCGAAGCGAGCCTCTATTTTATCCAACCTGCCCCAATACGATAAGAGACATCCTCATTTATCTCTCTATTTCCCTGAATTATAGACCCAAGATACTTAAAACTATCCCTCTTGCAAACCATCTGAGAATCCAACTTCACTACCACCTCCTCCTCTTACCTCGAGTCACTAAACTTGTACTCCAAGTACTCCGTCTTGGTCCTACTCAACCTGAACCCTTTAGACTCCAGGGTTTTTCTCCAAACCTCCATCTTATCATTAACCCCTTGTCGTGACTCATCAATCAGAACTATATCATACGCGAAAAGCATACACCAAGGAACCTCACCTTGTATATTTCGAGTCAACACATCCATCACCAAAGCTGATAAAAATGGACTAAGAGTTGATCCCTAGTGCAACCCTGTCAAGACCGAGAAATGCTCAAAATCTCCTCCCACTGTCCGTACCCGAGTCTTTGCTCCCTCATACATGTCCTTAATCGCTCTAATGTACGCTACCGGGACCCCCCTCACCTCTAAGCATCTCCAAAGAACCTCCCTAGGGACCTTATCATACGTCTTTTCCAAGTCAATAAACACCATGTAAAAATCCCTCTTTCTCTCTCTATACTGCTCTACTAGTCTCCACACAAGGTGAATTGCCTCAGTCATGGAGCGACCAGGCATAAAACCAAATTGATTCTCCAAAATAGACACAATCTTCTTCAACCTTCGCTCAACCACCCTCTCCCAAATTTCATCATGTGACTCAACAACTTGATACCTCGATAGTTGTTGTAACTTTGAATATCACCCTTGTTCTTATTTAAAGGAATCATCGAGCTCCATCTCCATGCCTCAGGCATCTTTGCTGACTTGAAAATATTATCAAACAAGTTGATCATCCACCTCAACCCTGACCCACCAGAGAACTTCCAAAAATTCACCGAAATCTCGTCGGGCCCCATCTCTCTGCCCCTTCGCATCTTGCGAATAGCCTCATTAACCTCATCTACCTTAAAACGCCATCAAAAGCCAAAGTCGAGACACTCTCCAGAATGCTCCAACTTCCCTAACACAACACCTCTATCTCCTTCATCATTCAAGAGCCTATAGAAATAGGACTGCCATCTTTTCTTAATGAGGTTGTCTTCTACCAAAACTCTGTCATCCTCCCCCTTAATACACTTCACCTGATCCAGATCACGACCTTTCCACTCCCTAACCTTGGCAAACCAAAATGTCATCTTCTCCCCATCTTTTTCCTCTAACCCCTTAGACAAACTCTCAAAAGCTGTTGTCTTTACAGCCGTGACTGTTAACTTAGCCTCTTTTTTGGTTAACTTGTACTCCTCCCTACTCACCCGATTCTCTTCTTCATCCTTACTCTCAACCAACTTAGCGTAAGTCGCCTTCTTCATCTCGACCTTCTTCTTAACATCTTTATTTCACCACCAATCCCCCCAATACCGGCCAGATCCTCCCCTCGAAATACCTAACACCTCTCTAGAAGACTTCCTGATGCAACCAGCAGCCCTATCCCACATACTATCTACGTCCCCTCTGCACTCCCACACCCTCATCCCCTTCAACTTCACCCCTATATCCAAAGCACTAACCGAGGTCAGGCTACCCCACCTAACCCTAGGTGGATCCTTTCCACCCCGCTTCATCTTGCCCCTCTTGATAACCAAGTCCATCACCAGGAGTCTATGCTGGGTTGCAAGATTCTCACTTGGGATTAACTTATAATCCTTACACAAAGCTCTATACCCCTTCCTAAGCAACAAAAGTCAATCTGAGTGTTGGCTATCCTACTATAAAAAGCAACCAAGTGCTCTTCCTTCTTCGAAAACTTTTTGATAAAATATGTGAAATATTTATTTCTATGTTATTTGACTGTTTTACCCCTTTCTGTAGTTGCATAATTGTATTTCTAGGGTATGGGGGTGATTGACACAGTTTCCAATGTATTTTGGTACCATTTATATGATATTGTGATTTTTTATGGCTTTGAGAGCCTTATTTTGGACTTATGTGAATATCTTTTGATCCATGGGATAGATGGATGAACGAACTACACCAGCAGCTCTGAAATATCAATTTTATGTTAGGTAGACCTTTGGTTCGGGTCCAGGGGCATCCGAGCTTATTTCTATCTATTAGTGGGAAAGTTGAAAAATTAAAAATATGGGTGTGGGACCCACATTTAGTCGAAATGATCTTGAATGAAAAATTCAATTTTGCCAGCAGATCCAGAACGTTGATTTTAGGATGATAACATATTTGGTGTGATTTTACGACTTTTAAATCTCATTTCGACCCTCGATTTGAAAAATTATAATTTCGAGTTTCGAGGGTCAACTTTGTGAAAATGATATTTTTTGAAACTTTGATATCGCCACTGATTTTGGAGCATTGAATTTAGTGTGGTTACATAGTTTGTTTGCATATATCAAACTCCGATCGAATTTTGAGCCCCCCGTCAAAGTTCGCTTCGACTTAAAAAATATTCGGTGCACCAGGTTGCTGGTACAACCAGATACATAAGGGTAAATTGGGATTGGGGATTGTGATTTATGTGTAAAATTTTTGGTAACCTGGGTACAGTATAATAGCCCTTTTTATTCGGTTTTTGCTCATTCTTACACCTTGCTCTTGATAGTTAAACCCTAAAATAGTGTGAGAGCTTAAAAGTAAAGCCTGTGGGAGCTCGGGAAGTTAGATTAACATCTATTTTCTTATTCTATTATGGATTTAAGGTAAGAATTCATCATTTTCTTAATAATTTCTTGATTAATTTTTTAAAATCCCCAAAAATCTTAGGACTTGATTTTAAACCCCAATTTCACTCTTTCTTCATTAAATGATGTTTTTATTTTATAATTACTAATTTTTCATCAATTTAACCTTCAAAACAACCCTGATTCTTGATTTTAACCCATATTTTAAAGATTTTACACGATAACCTCAAAAATAATTTTTCTTTGATTTGAACCTCATATTATATGTAAGGGAGAATCTCAAATATTGGTAGTCCCCACAAGGACATTTTAGGTATTTCACTTTCTTGGTTAAGTGAATTAAGAGAATACACATGACGAATGATGTCGTTATTTTGTTCAATATTTTTATTTTTTCCCTTATTCCTTTTGTTAATTTCATTCCCACTTGTGTGTTTGTATTGGTCTCTTCTTGTCACTTAATAAATTATCTTTTGATTAAAATTTCCTTCATTTTAAATTAATAATCACTTTTGCTCAAAAAAATTATTCAAAAATAACTTTCTTATAAAATCAAAGTTAGTAATAATTTTCAACCACACTGTTATAGTAAATATTATTCAATTATTTAATAAATGTATAATAATTAAGATGATTTAATCAATAATAAATAGTATATCTCTTTTATTATTTTTTAAGCAGACATGAAAAATATAAATCAATAATTAAAATAGAGTGAATAGAATTTTTTTTAAAGGGCGCGTTAATAATAAACACATAAGTAAATGGACTGAATGAAACAATCCATTAATTTAATTTAATTATTATTAATATTCTTATAGATCACTATTAAGTTAGTTTATGTACATCTTCTAAATTAGGGTTATAACCATTTTTTTATATAATTGAAGTCATTGAAATATTTTTTTGTATTAGATTAAAAAAAGAAATTTTGCAAAAACTCTTGTCACATGAAATTATAGGTGAAAATAAAATAACAAATATCAAAACAAATTTATTTCTATCTATAACTGAGAAATTACATACCCACAAAGCCATTAAAGTAATAATATTTTCTATTTTGATCATCATTGAATTGCCATTATTAAAATATCATCATGTTATTTTATAAAATATTGAACTACGTGTGGCTTTTTGATATATTCTAACTCTCCAATAATATTTTCTTCTGCGTAAATAAAAAATTATTTAAAACTATCCAATTATGTGATTAAGAACCCTAATAATTCTAAAACTTTTCAACAAAATATATTTAATACGCCGGTCATTAGATTATGTTAATTATAAAGTAAAAGATATAATATAAATTATATTTTTTGAATTTAAATTATATTTTTTATATCATGAATTTGGGTTCGGGCTTAGCATGGGCCTCATGAAACCAACATATATATATATATATATATATATAATTGGGGCCATCACGTTTTTAAAATTTAATTCACGCTTTTTTTTAAAAAAAAATGTCACGTCAGCATTAGAGGTTATATTAATTCACTTTAATGTTCATAGGGGGTAAATAATTACAGGTTAAGTTTAATGGCTCAAGTGAGTTTTGGTGACAACTTTAAGGGGTAAAACATATTTTTTTTTTCCCCTTTATTTTATCATGTGATACATTATTGTTGTAATCCTCATTATTATTATTATTATTATTATTATTATTATTATTATTATTATTATTATTATTATTATTATTATTATTATTATTATTATTATTGTCGTTGTTATTCTTACCGTTATTATTATTAGGGGTCGTTTGATAGAATGCATTAGAAAGTTAATGCATAAATATCTTGTATGGTATATGTTCACCATATGTAGACACTTTATGGTGTATTGAGTTGTGTATTAATAATGCCTTAAAATTCATGATATTAACAATGCGATGGATCCAACGCATGCATTAACATAATTAAAGACACTATTGTCCTTCAAAAAAAAATTCGCATCCTTTTCAACATATATATGGAGGGTGTTTCTGTAAAAAAAAAAAATTTAAAAATTAAGTAATTCATGTTATTTTTAATACATCAAATATGACACTGCATAAGAAATACACAAACATAATTAATGCAAGCATAACTAACACAAATATTACTTTAATTCATATACAATATGCTGTCATTAAAGTCACCCCCAACCAAATACCAATTACGTATATACTCTCTCCGTTTTCAAAAAAATAACTTACTTTAACTTAACATAAAGTTTAAAAAAATAAAAGAGATTTTTAAATTTTATGGCTTTAAATTAAAATTATATTAAATATATCAAAATGTCTTTTAATCTTGTGGTCCTAAACATGTCATATGAAAAGTTAAAATTAAAGTATTACAAAAAAAATTATTCCTTTTGAAATGAACTAAAAAGGAAAGTCATTCTTTTTTAAATGAAGGGAGGGAGTACATTTTATTCACAATACTATACTCCCTTCATCCAAAATTTTTTAATTTGATTTCTCATTTCACTTGTCTTTTTTCATTAATCAAGAAGAGATAATTTTTTTTTATATTTTATTCTTTACATTAATTATTTTTTTAAAATTAAAATATAAACATCATTTAATAGGAGCACTATGGCAAATTAATTATGTTATTAATTATTTTTTTAATCAATATGTCATCTCAATTTAAAACGGAGGGAGTATACTACTCGATCATATCACAATTTTTTTTATTTTATTTTTATTGGAAACATTTATCTTTCCACCGACCACAGGCCCCAGTGATACCCAAATGTTATTTCTCCTCTTATACACCATTTTCCATTTTGGAATCATTTCAAAAGGTCTAAAGAATTCAAATTGATTTAACTATCCTACTTTCAAGGGTGTTTCACATAGCTCCCAACTAGTTTATTGATAATTACATTTTATCTTAATGTTTTTAAAATTTCTTAAAATCTCAATTTTTAATTTACAAATACATAATATTAAAAGAGATACCTGATTGATGTCACATCTTAAGAAACAATTAATTTACTTTAATTATGAAAAGTAATGATAATTAACTCATTTAAGCAGTAATTTACTTTGCAATCTTCTAATTAACATCTAAATATCTCAAAAATGCATTTAGTTAGTAATGCAATTTTTTTGAAATATTCTTCTTCATATTCTTCTCCATATTCAACTTTCAGATTCATTCTTCTTTAGCTTTTCTTTTTTTTCCTTGATATTATCTTCCTTTTTTCAACTTTTTATAATGAATTTCAAATCATAAAACAAGAGATACAAATATTGGTTAGAAACGTATCATGGTAAGATATAATGTATCAATATAAAAAATGAGAATTGAAATACAAGAGTATAAGAGATACACAATACGAAAAATATATCAGGTGCAGAGATACATATTTTAACAGAGATACATACAAAAACCTTCTAACTATATGCATGTATATGAAAGAGATACATATCAGAAAAATATATCAGACATACAGATATAAGAATATACACCTTAAACATGCATATAGAACTAAGTTAAATTATGTATCTTCCTAATAAAAAATGTATCTCGAATTACAATCTCAAATATAAAAATTACTATCTAATAAAATTAATTCAAATATGATAATTAAACAAAATGGAAAAGAAATGTCGGGAGAATGAAAGTTATATATATACGTTCTTAACGAAAGTAATGTATCTACAAACTAAAGTTATCTCTTTCAATAATCATATATCTCGAAAGAACGAAAGTTATATTTCATCATCATTAGAGACAATAATTAAACAAAATAGCATTAACCACAAATCAAAAAATGGAAAAGGGATGTTGGACAACTAAGTGTGAATTCAAATTTAATTGAATTGAGGAAACTAGCATTAAACACAACAAAAAGGCGAAAAGGAAAATTGAAAAATAAAGAGTGAATTCAAATTTAATTGAATCTCAATAACGAATAAAAAACAAAAATTGATGTACTCTACAAACAGAATTAAAGGAGGAAGAGTAATTATTTTGATACCCTAACCGTCTATAGTGGAAGGATTGAAAGATTTGGTGGTGAACATATTAAAGGCAAATTTTTAGGGGACAATAAATATATTTTAATTTTTAGGGTAGAAATTATGTATATGGAGATTTAAAGAGAGAATATAAATAAGGGGTGCTTGTTATTTTTATTAAGTGGAGGAAATTTTAGTAGTTTAGATATCTTAAGTTGTGGTTTTGTAAAAATTTTCCTAATTTTAAACTATTATATGATGGTTTTCTGTTTTAAATAACTGATTTTTTTTCAACCATTTCTTTAATATTCTCTTATACAAATACTAAATACAAATAATAACATATTTCGCCAATTAATAGTTTAAAGTAGCAATTGCCAGCTCTTATAATGTTTAAGGCAAGAAATAGTCATCAGCTCAGCTCAATATAAAGCTGCTATATACATGAAAGATATACAATGGTTGAACTACATATGTTGAGAAACATTTGAGGTTAGAACTCAATAGCACTTCACGGGAAAAAAGGGGCGGGGGAGGGGAGGAGAATAAAGCCTTCACCAACATAGGTGAAAATTCAAGTAACCAACCAAGTGAGCTACTAAATACCCCAACTTAATTGCGCATTGAAAAGAAGCTTCAAAGGGTTGTCATTTATAAAATCTCAGAGGCACAATATACACTTCTAAATGCCTAGCAGCAGCTATCTTTCGAAGACCTGAATTTTGTACATTGGCTGACCACTTCTGTCTCAAGAAATTAAACTTTAATACTTCCCCTGAAAAACAACATACATACATTAAAACAAGCTAAAATCTCAAGATCTAAACAACAAAAAGGTATAGGACACCGGAAAGTGTCATTTTTATAGTGGTGGTGGCTGGCAATGCTTGAGCGTACCTCAACTATTCCACCGACCACCAAGAAGCATCTTTATTTGGGGGGGGGGGG
>NC_061122.1:142300608-142310235 GCF_002878395.1 Capsicum annuum | reverse complement strand
GGGGGGGGGGGGGGGGGGGGGGGGGGGCGGGGGGGGGGGGGGGGGTAAGGAGAGGAAGTGAACTAGTGAAGAAGAGCATACATTAATCTTCTTTAGCATGTCTTGTGGTGTTACAATTGTCGCGATCAGAATCAATGCCCAGGCACTTGAGAAATGCTTGCTTGGCTAGTCCAAAGTAATTGCAGGGGTGCTGTGGACGTACAAGAAGCTTGAAGACATTTGCCTCCTTTTCTGTCGATCCTTCTCTTTCTTGAGATTCATCTGCCCTTGCGATTTCACGGCTTGAACTAGCTTCAGTTTCTCTTTTAGTATGTTGGTTTTGGTTCCGATGCTGGAAATATGAATATGTTCAGAAACAAGAGACTTAACAGAGAAAATGATCTACTCGCTGAAATGAAGTTGAATCTCTTCAAATTCAAGAGAAGGAAATAATCGCAATTGCATGTTACATCACTTGAAAAAGTTCACAGCTTTCACAAATTATATGTACTCTGAAGCAAGCACCAAGTAACTAGTAACTATAAATTGTTAATTTACAATGATATTCCAGCTAAAAACCAAGACTTTTCAGTCCCAAAGTAAATATGGTTCCGAATACTATCTACTTTGGCGCTCATTGTAAGCAACAACAATGGTGTGTACGCAGACCTTACTCTTTCCTTGTGAGAGTAGAGAGGTTGTTTCCAAAAGACTCGACTCACGAAAAGTGAAAGGAATTGAGTGTGAAAAGGAAATATAGTAGTGATGAAGCCATGTTGAAAATACAGGAGAAAAGAACAGTAGTAACAACAAATAATACAATAATCAAAGCAAAGGAAACACCAGGTAATAAAAAATCGAAGAATAAAGCAATAGGAGAGTAGTAGTCGTAAGAAGAAGAATGAAGAAAAACTAGACAACGCTCGACTACCTACTCACCTTCTATCCTAATCCAACCTTCGTATCCTCTTATCTACCCTAAGCTATATTGCCTCTTATTGTAAGCAATGCGTATTTATGTCTCGAGCCGGGGGTCTATCGGAACAGTCTGTGTATGTTATGCCATCTTGTTCCATGCTTTACTATGAATTTGTTTATTATTCCGTGTCTCGAGCCGGGGGTCTATCGGAAACAGCCTTTCTACTTCTTTAAAGGTAGAGGTATGGACTGACCCTCCCCAGACCTCACTATGTGGGAATACACTGAGTTTGTTGTTGTTGTTGTATTGTAAGCAATGCGTAGAAATATATAATCTTGGAAAAAACACCAATAACCACCAAGAGATATATTGATCACGAATATTTCTATTTAGATTTGGACAATAATCAATTAGAGAACAATTTATTCAGAGAAGGATAAAAAGAATATAACAGCTTAATAAAATATCTTAAACATTTACTTTTTCAATTTTTTCACCACACTCCTGAATATGTCTAAAGTGGGATAAATCTTTGTTGGTCCTAACTCCTAACAACCTATCATTGAAAAGAAGTGATCTTTCCATACACAGGTGTTTTTGGCCTAGTTACAAGATGACGCCTCAAAACAAAGAAGTCTTATAAAAGAAAAGGTCACAGAAACACCAACACCCCCAAAGTGTTTTTGGCCTAGTTACAGATAACGCCTCAAAACAAAGAAGTCTTATAAAAGAAAAGGTCTAAGAAACACCAACACCCCACCCCCACCTCCCAAAAAATATATAAAAATATATATAGTATAAACGGTGGTCAGAAGATATAAAATTTCATCAAACATAAAGAAACATGGACATGCTGACAAAAACACAACAAAATATGTAGTGTGCTTCTGATAGCCAGCTAATGCAAGCAAAATTCAATTTAGGTGATTAAAAAAATGTCTTCTTAAGAGTATATCCATCTTGTTCCTCTCCTTCTAAATCTCTCTCTCTCCGCCCTCGTTTTCTTACAACCTTGGAAGCGGGTACAAATTAAGACCAGTCATTTAGCTGGATATGTAGAACAACTAGAAGAATCACAAGAATGTAACATTTCAGTTATAAGAATAACAACGAGGGTAGTATCCAGTGATATATCGGGTCACCCTTAATTAAGCAATAGACTTTCCATTATCACTCTTCTAACTACATTAAGCACAAACAATATTTGGCAAAATGGTAATTAAGACTTGTTCTAGTTACCTCAATTGTTGTTTAATTTATAACTTTGAACACAAATTGTATCACAAAAATCAGAATAGTCGGCAAAAGTAAGTTTAATTTCGAAAACAACCAGAAAATCTTTTTTCTTTTGATGAAGTAATAAGAAATTGCATTACTGGCATCAAGAGGATGCAGAATAGTACAAAAGTTAGAGAAAGACAGAAGTACATTAGCTCAAAAACAAAAGGCTACACTAGTACCAGGGAGCTAACAAAGTTCAGAAAGTTCTCGGGGGAATCTATGGGTGAAAGCTTATGTCAACTATATAGATACAAAAGACACCTAGCCTTAAGGGAGTGATTTGGAGTTGATAAACCTTCAAAACATCTGTTGTTCCTTTCAGACCATACGCACCGACAAATACAAGAAGGTATCATCTAACAACCAGCAAATCTTTTTTTTTTAGTAGGGAAACAACCAACAAATCTATCCAAATAAAGACGACTAAAGGTTTAAACTTAGAAAGTATTTTATGAATTATGCCAAACTCAAGGAAAATGAAATCATTTTCAACAAAATTACAATTATCTACTCCATTTTGCTATTCATTAAGTTGATTACTCCCTCTATTTCATTATACTTGATCCCTCTTGACATGATATACTCCTTAGGAAAGCTTTAGTAGATGTATATTTTACTATATTAACCTTATTAATGATATTTTGAAACTCTAAATTTGACCACTACTACTTTATTAGTTACTCCCCTGTTCCTAAATAAGTGTATATTTTGGGTCTGACACACCCCTTAATAAACTACTAATTCCTAGAAAATAAAATGTAACTTAACCTCAACTTACCCCTAATTAAATTTAATCTCTTTCCAAGTAGACATTGATTACTATATTTAAAATCAAGGGCATATAAGGAAGATTATGATCAAAGTATTCTTGACGTCTGAGACATGCACTTATTTAGGAACAAAATTGAAAGGCAAAACATGCACCTATTTAGGAATGGAGGCAGTATTTAATATTCAGGGTAGTATGAGAAAAAAGTAATATAAGATTACCTTGACTAGCTAAAATGGACAAGTAAAATGAAACATCTATTTTCAGTACAGGGGCGAAATAAAATGAAACAGAGGAGAGTACATCTTTGCTTTTTCAACCTTTGCTTTTAGTAGAAAATGTTACTATGAAGCTGACTAAGTGAGTTGAGAATTCCATGCTTTAGCTGGTGGCATAAGCAAACCCTGAATAAAAAATTATACAATCTACTTCTCTAACTTGACAAAGACTTGTTCTTTTCTTTAAGAACACCCCAAAGCCCACCCACCTCCACCCCCCAAAAAATATTCATTTTCTGAAAGAGACTAATGGAGCATGAATTATTTTTCCAATATCTAATAAAACCCTTGTTTATTATCCTTTATCTTGAGCCGGAGGTCTATCGGAAACATTCTCTCTACTTCTTTGGAGGTAGCAGTATGGACTGCGTACATCTTATCCTCCCCAGACCCCACGCTGTGGAAATACACTGGATTTGTTGTTGTTGTTGTATCTAATAATTAAGGAAATGTGTTCCAATAATAACAAGATGTACACGCCTGGATTGTCTTAAAAAAAGGCTTTTACACCTCACAATTAAAATATTTCTTATACTATAATCACAATATATTACATATTTCTTCTATTATTACTTTATCAATCATTTGACATTTCCCCTTGTACATTATTATCCATTGGCCCACAAGTAACAATGATACTTTTAATTTCTGCAATTAAAATTGGCCATCAAATAGGTAAAGATAAAATTAACTAGTACTTAGCACTAAAGAATGAACTATTCCACAAATAATTCGGCCTTTTAATCATCTACCGACTGTATTTTTGACTCCACCTCAATTATTCAACAGTTCATCATTTTCTTTGCATAACACAAATTAGAATTGAAGAGGAAAAACGAAGCAAAAACCAATATTTAGAATCTAACAATTAAACTTGAGAAAACAAAATGAAATTACTCTAAAAGAAGTTACCATGTTCTATTTTCTTCCCAAAAACACAATTTACAAAATAAACAATAATAATTCTTACCTACTAAAAAGGAAAATTTTCAGACCCAGAAACAATTGATCAAAATCCATTTCAGAAAAAAAAAGGGAAAAATAAAACAATCCCATTTTACCCCAAATCAACTCAAAGAATCAAACAAATTATCAACTCAATTAGGAACTCACGATTTTCAAAACCCAGAAACAAATAGAAAGAAAAGGGGTCAAATTTAAACAAATTAATCAAAACCCAGTTGAGAAAAAGTGAAATTTCAAACCTGAAGGGTTGTAGAGGGAGGATTGGCATGGGTAGAACCAGTAGCAGTAGAAGAAGTGGCAGACGAGGAGTTGTTTGGACGATCCAAGATACTGAACCCAAAGAAAAGAAGCAACACAAGAAGAATCATCACTAGTAACTGAATCCAAATTAGCCATGGCAGTTTATAGCTTGCAATTGTCACTTCTTCCCCAAATTCATACATAACTGTCAATTCTTGTTTTTCTCAGAAGTGTTTGAAGGTGGGGCTGTTGTGAGTGGGGCTGGGTGGGGGGTTGAATGGAGAAAAGGGGCGACTGTAGAAAGACTGCGGTTTGGGAAATTGGAATTGAAGGGAAGAATTTATTTTTTCAAGAATCTACACGGACGTGTAGGGAGGAGAACAAAGGACCTGTTTGGTTCTTGATTGAAATCTATCAATGGTATTTTTGTCATTGTACTGTTTAGAGATGGGGCAAAGTTGTGATGCTACCCGATAGGTTCTACAAAAAGTCATGTTTCACTCTAAACTATATCTCAAAATTCAAAGTTACACATAAATTATACTAATGACCTATTATACACCTAAACTATAAAAAAGTAAAATTATTTACACCCTCTCCGACTATCACCATTTGCATGTGGTGTAATATTTTACACGCGTTGTTGTGTCAGTAAAAAGTATCACTTTTTTATAGTTAAGATGTGTAATAAGGTCACTTATATAGTTTAGGTGTAGATTTAACTTTTCGACTATAGTTTGAGGTGGAAATGGTGTCTTTTCCCTTAATATTTTTAGCCATTTATTTTTGTTATTTAAAAGGCTAGATGCGCCTAAAATAATTATAACACACGCACCTTAGAATGGGGTCACGGGGAGGTAATAATTTCACTTTTATATAGTTAAGGTGTGTAATAGGTCACTTATTTAATTTAGATGTGGCTTAAATTTTTCTTGTATAGTATAAGGTGGAAATGATAACTTTTTCCCAAAATAAATAAAGGATGACAGTGACGACAATGAATTAAGATTCTACCAAAAAAGACGATGAATTAAGATTGAGAGAAAAGTTTTAAATTAAGTACGTCTTTGGTGATGAAAATTAAATTTTTTTAGAGTTGAGTTAAAATTAAAATTGTGTTTAATCATATATTTTTTAAGAATTATTTTTTAGACTTTTTGAAAAAATATTTTAAAATATAATTTTATAACCCCAATATTTAAAATTATTAAAATCACTCAACTTAATTAATTTACCTATAAGATACAACTAAAGACAATAATATTGTCATTATTATTGATTTTGCATAAAGCGTCACAAGAATGAACGAATTAAGGTTTCACTGGTATCATGAGAAGATTTTGAGAAAGACTAAAGAAAAATGAAGTTGCTTTTAATTTTAAGGTCTTTAATCGATGAAAGTAGAAAGAACGGGGTAATGTGATAGTTAGGCATTTAACTTGGATTGTTGAATAAAATTAATAGAGTATTTTTGTAAAAATGAAAAAATGGAGTCATTTGTAAAAATAAATAAAGTTGAAATTGAAGTTGGAAAAAAGTGAAAACTAATTTTTACTTTTTCAAAAATAAATTGATAGTGAATTTGAAATTCACATGACCAAACACGCCATTTTCATTAAAGTGAAATAAATTTTTGAAGAAAAAGTAAAAAAAAAACTATGGCCAAACAGGTAGGTATTCAAGAATTAATTATTGAGTCTAGATTATAAATTTTAAATTAAGGGTTAAGAGAATGAATTTTATATTATCAAATTAAGGAATTGTATCGCGCTTCGCGCGGTCATAAAATATCTATTAATAATTGATTTTATAGATAATTATCTTTTTATTATCACGTACTTGTGAAATTAAAAAAATTTTAGTTTCATATACGATATGTATTATTATCTAAATTTTTCTTCAAATTATATTTGATTAACCTTTTTAAAAACAACCTTAACCCGGCCCACTTAATCCAATCCAGTCAAATCCACTTAAACCCGATCAAACTCAGTCAAAAATAAAAATAAAAACTTGTTTTTAATATACACTATATATATCCACCTATAAACAATTTAAATACGTTAAACAATATATATACACTATATATATAGCATATACTACATTAGAATTTAAAAAATATATACACATATATACGAACCATTCAATGTATATTGCTACTTTAAAGTTTAAATAAAATATACTACAATATATATATATATATATATATATATATATATATATATATATATAGTTATAGTTATAGTTATAGTTATAGTTATAGTTATAGTTATAGTTATATACTAATTTATAATTATATATATATAGTTATAGTTATAGTTATATAATGTATACGTTAAATATACATGTCTATAGAAGATATATACACACATATACGCACCATTCAAAGTATATGTACTACTTTAAATAAAATATACTACAATATATATATACATTACAATATATATATATATATATAGTTATATACTAATTTATAAAAGATATACACATGTATACGTTAAATATACACGTCTATAGAAGATATATACACACATATACGTACCATTCAATATATATGTACTATTTTAAATAAAATATACTACAATATATAAAGAGAGAGTTATATACTAATCTCTATTATATTAAAAGTGTGAAGGGCCTTATAAATTACGTTTGAACTTTTTGCCCTTTATTAAAAGTCTTTCCTTTAGACAAAATCGTCTTTTCGCATAGTCTACTTAAATTACACATCCAATAAACTAATATAAATTTTGAAAAAACAAAAATCCTATACAAAACCCAACAAATCAATATGTTTCCTAATCGCGTGTAAAAAAGATTAAAACAAAAGATGTCCTACTGAAAAACTAAATTATATATATCTAATCTTATTCTAACTAAATTATGACAAAAACGTTCTATAATAATAATAGTAGTAATAATAATAATAATAATAATAATAATAATAATAATAATAATAATAATTTATAATCTATATTTATAATCTATAATCTATAATCTATTAAAAGTGTAAAAACCTTTAGAAAAGTGATTCAAACTTTTTGTCTTCATTAAAAGTTTCTTCTTTAGACAAAATCGTCTTTTCACTATTTTCTTAAATAATTATTTAATTATATTTATAATATTGTCTCCTAAAATATATGGGTATCAAGAGTTTAAAATATATGAAATTTTTTTTCTTAAATTAAAAATACTAAATTTATGATATGAGATAATTTTAGTCAATCATAATTTTACCTTATATAAAAATTGTATCTTATTAGAACTATACTCACTATAAAGATTAGCACTAATTTCAAAAGTAGAAATCAATTTTTTTTCCTTCACATGAGTAATAACTTTGGAATAGTATCTTTACTATTCTTATTGTATTCATATTAAAGATGAGGCCTAATTAACTTAGATTTAAAAGGAAAAATTAATAACATAATAAGTAGAAAACTTACTATAATAGTATTTATATTAGAAAAGGTTTAAACTTTATTAATATTTTCTTTTTTTGTTCTCCATACAATTGATTGTTCCTAATCAAGTGAGTTCTTTAACCTATATTAATATTGTTTTATAGCATGTGATAATTTTTCCTTGGTTTAGTTTATTGTTTCTTTTATTTGATTGAAGAAATAAATTTTCTTGTGATTTCAGGTAAATTTTCTAAAATTTTAGTATATTCTTGAAATTTACAACAAATAAATTATCATGTAATCTTATAGATATATAATTGTTAATTGAGGTGTGTTTTAGTAAAATCTTGATATATCTTTTGATTAAAGAGATAAATTTACTTGAGATTTGAGGTAAGTATTTTAATTTTTTAATATATTCTTTATGATTAAAATCTTATTAGTATTTATGATTATAGAGATGAATTTGTTTTGTGATTTGAGGTAAGTTTTCTAAAATTTTAGTATATTTTTGAAGTTTACAATAATAATCTATCATGTATTGTTGATTGACAATTGCTTTCTGAGATTTTTTTTTTTTGAAATATTTATGGTATTTATAATTGAAAAGACACACTTTTAATATATTATAGATTATAGTTTATAGATTATAGATTATTATTATTATTATTATTACTGTTATTACTATTATTATTATTATTATTATTATTATTATTATTATTATTATTATTATAGAACGTTTTTGTCATAATTTAGTTAGAATAAGATTAGTTATATATAATTTAGTTATTCAGTAGGACATCTTTTCTTTTAATCTTTTTTACACGCAGTTAGGAAACATATTGATTTGTTGGGTTTTGTAAAGGATTTTTGTTTTCCCCAAATTTATATTATTTTATTGGATGTGTAATTTAAATAGACTATGCAAAAAGATGATTTTGTCTAAAGGAAAGACTTTTCATAAAGGGCAAAAAATTCAAACATGATTTATAAGGCCCTTCACACTTTTAATATAATAGAGATATCATGTATATTTTATAGACAATTGTTAATTGAGAATTTTTTTTGTTGTGACTGTAATTGTAGTATGTTCTTGAAGTTAAAAATAATAAATTATCATGTATTCTTGATAGATAATTGTTAATTGATTTTTTCGTGTGTGATTTTTGTTAATAATGATGCATTTACAATTAATAATTTGAAATTGACTCATTTACAAATTTGAAAAAATTCTTTGAATCATTACATTCCGTCATAAGAAATTAGTTAGTCATTCTGATTCTATATGAATTCCGTTTAAAATTTAATTATATGCAACTTTTTCCAATTATGAATAAACTATGAGATCTGACATGTGGTCATTATTTTTAACAATAGACTCTTTTGGTTTATTGGTACGAGCTATACAGATATAATGAATTTTTTGATTGACAAGAGAGACACGTACAAAGCACTCACACCACTAAGTGATTCAAACTTTTGTCATTCATTAAGATTTTGAAATAAATAAATTATTTTTTTCACTTTTTTCTTAAATAACTATTATTGCCTATTATATGAAATATTAAGTATATGAAATTAATTAAATTTCTTGTTGATTTAGGTGTACCTTGTATAGAAAAAAATTCTATAAACCAAAATAACTACAAATTTAGTCTAAAAGTTGATATTTTACAAAATAAATATATTAAAATAGGGATTCTATATAAACGACTATCAAACTTTGCCTAAATTAACTATATTTTAATACAAGTTAATTTGGTTTAATACTAAACCCAATAAATTAAAGTT
>NC_061122.1:142287482-142297608 GCF_002878395.1 Capsicum annuum | reverse complement strand
TTTTTAATTTAAAGTAGAAATTCAATTTAAATCATTAAATGAAAAAACTACAAAGTAAGGACTAAGGAGTGAATGAATGTTGAATTTTATTGATTGCGAAATGATCCAAAATTTATAATTTACATGAATGAAAAATCTACAAATTATGCATCATTTTTTCCAACTTATTCATGTTAATATTAACGGGAACTTGCATAGGATAGTCAAAGTCAATGGGGGCAAAACCATGCAGTAGACTTGATTCTGCTGAGTTCTCCCGTGAAGATATAATTTTTTCAAGTTTCAGCTCATCGTTCGGCTCCGGTTCCATTCTTTTGTTTCTTCTTTCCGCTCTAATCCAATCTCTGAGGCAAACTAGAACATTCATTGCATTGCTTCCCAATGAGTGTCAGTTGTCTCCAAGATACTATCGTCCCTGACTAAAGACGCTCTCTGATGCAACGGTTGACATTGGAACATTCAAGATATCTCTAGCTAATCTTAAAAGTACAGGATATTGTGTTTCATTACTCCTCCACCAATCCAACATGTTGATCCGTCGTCTGCGATCCTCTAGCGGCGACCGAAGATAATATTTCAGCTCTTCCCGATAAGTTGATGTGTAAGCTCTGTCATCAATACTGTTCCAAAAAGGTAAATCATAAAAGGAATCAGGAAAATCACTATGTGCCGACCTTTTAGAAGATGATGGCTCCTCGGGAGGATGATGAGCGACATTTGAAGTGATATTTGTAGGTACGGCTAAATCAAATAAATCAGCATAGTGATTATATAATTTTTCTATGTATTCATTCGCATCACCCATAGCCGTCCACAAATCAGGTTGTACTTGTTCAGAAGCATTGTTAGTATTTATTTCTAAGGTAGCATAAATAATAGTACTAAAGTGACACATAGTATTATCTTTCATGCACGGATTTAGCATAGCACCAACCAAGTAAATAGGGGGAATCGAAAAAAAATATTTTTAAAATTTAGTAAATATGGCACCAACAGCTTCTTTATAACCTCCTTTATTTTTATATTCTTTGAGTAAACCAGAAATATCGGCTATATATGCCAAAAGGTTACAAACAATAGGATAATAAGTACCGAAAAATTCAACCGTAGCTACATAAAATTTTTCTAAAAACTTAACAAGATCATTAATTACAACCCAATCAGAATCATGTAGCATGCAATCAGCAGAATCAACAAATGAACCGCAATGTTGGTTAAAATCTAGTGTAATAGGAACTCTATATTTATAACAAGTTTTTAAAAAATCATACGTAGAATTCCATCTAATATCAATTTCCTCAGGCATCAATATCGGTGCAAGTCCATTTTCTTGACATTTAACTTTAAATTCTCTAATTCTTTTTCTTCGATTATTTCCTTCAATAAAACCAACAGCAAGACGAATTTTTTCAATATAAAGGTCAAAAAATTCAAGACCATCTTTTACAATTAAATTATATATATGACAAGCACATTTAGTATGAAAAATTTCAGGCAACGGCGGAGATAGCTTAGATTTTAATTTTTTTGTTAGCAGTCTTGTTGTTAGAAGCATTATCAAAAGTAATACGTAAAATTTTATTTTCGATACCATAAATTAAGCAACTTTAATAATAGAATCAGCAATAAAATCTCCAGTATGCTTACGATCTTCATCATATAAAAAAGCAAGAATACGTTTTTGCATCACAAAATTACTATCCATCCAGTGACAAGTAACGGTTAAATAATCATTTTTATTTACTGAACGACCAAGATCAGAAGTTAGGGACAATCTACATTGAATATTTTTTAACAATGTTGATAAATAAAAATAATATTGTGAATGAAGTCTAAAAATATCAGATCAACAAGTACTTCTAGGAACACCATTAAACATAAGATTATAAATTGCTTGAATATAATGAATAAAGGTATCAGAAGAAGGAAAACTAAGACAAACAACCCACAGCTACCATTTTAGCTATTTCTTCCCAGTCCCTTAATTTATTATACTTTTTCGTTACCTGATCGGTTGCTGGGTCCATTCTAGTTTGCATTGGCCCACCAACATCCCCACCACCTCGTGCAATATTTAACTCTCTTTCGTGAGCATCACCTATATGTCTCATTAACATACCCGTACCCCCTTGCTTGCCTCCGCTTTTATGCTTATATTATTGTTGACAAATATTGCATTGCACCTCAGTATATGATATATGTTCAAAAAATTGCCATGCAATTATTAGTTGTTTTACGAGCTCTTGGGGCACGGGGAGGACTGGAAGAGAAATTAACCGATTCAGATCTAACGTTAGCATTTCCTACTGAGGGTGTTTCACCAATATTTTCATCATCTTTGTCTAAATTAACCGCATCTACTTCATTTTCTTCTTCTATACCATCATTTTCTTGAGCTTCTACATAATCCATATCGTGAGCACCTACACCTAAATGTACACCTACTTCTTCCTCAAAAGGTTGACTAAGCAGTGTCGGAGGCACACGGGTATATCTACTACTTGAACTACCTCTACCGCTAGTAATTTGCTTTTTATTACCACTACCGCTTTCGGGACAAAATTTTTTAACACCTTTAGTAGCGAGGTTTCTTAATTTATCCATAATATAAATTAAACTAAAAAAATTCAAAATACACAAATATAATAAAATTAAATATTCAACAATTAATATACTAAATAAAAATTAAACGTAAGAGATGGAACGACAATACCAAATTTTGGAAGTATCCGAAGGTTGCGACTTTAGAAACTTTCACTCGTACTTTGTAATCACAAAATTAAAAAATTAAAGTGAGCACTTTAAGAAATTAAATTTATAGAATATTTGAGAATTGAGAATTGAGAGATAATGAGATTTGAGAGAATTAAAAATTGTGTGAAAAATGATTTGAAGGTGTAGGGTATTTATAGAAAATTTTTTGGGATTAAAAAATAATTTTAAAAGTAATTTTTTTTAATTAATGGGCCCAAACTAGCCATTTGGACCTAAAAACGGCTAGTTTGGTCCAAAATCTATTTTTTTTAAAAAAAATCGAGCCGGGCCGGTTAACTGGCAGCCCCAATCGGGTTGGGTTCGGGCCGGGTTAATCGGACCCAAAACAAAAACAAAAAACGGCCCGGGACCCGATACCGAAAAGACCTTGGGCTTACCGGGCCGGGTCAAACTGGACCGATTTTATTAAATGGACCGGTTCGGGTCGGGTTGACCCGACCCGTTTGACAGGTTTAATTGAAATGAGGTTATTGCAATTTCGAAAAGTGATATATGAGAAGCTTTTAAGAAAAAGAAGTAATATAAAATGTATAACGAAAGAACATAAAACACTTGATATACGAGAAAATTTTTGTTCTAACGACAAATTTAAATGTTCGTCAAATAAAAAGTTTATGCTTAATAGATTTATCTAAGATAATATCTTAGAAAATTTCCTCATTGTATGATAGGAAGAACAACTTTAACTCTTCATTTTCTTCATAGTAATTTCATTTTCAAAAATCAATAAAAAATTAAAATATGCAAATTATTATATTGGATTGTATATTTGAAAATTGCCTCATGATATGATAGAAGAACAACTTCAACTCTTCATTTTTAATATCACATTCTCAAACACCAACGATATATATATATAGAGAGAGAGAGAGCTACTAAAAAATTTGGGGTGATTCACAGATATTTTATCTGTCAGTTTTTCGATTTAGATAAGCAAAAGTCATTATTATTAATTAAGTCATTTAATAATTACTAATCATTTATTGTATAATAAAATAATATTTTATTTTTATTATTTTCTTCTTTTAGTTACTCCCACCATGTTTTTTTTTTTTTTTGTTTAATAGTTGACACTTCAGTTTAAATATTCATAAACTAGTGAAATAACCCGCGCATCGCGCGGTCATAAAATATTGTGTTAGATATGTAAAATCGATTAAAATTTCTTTTTAAATTTAAAATTCAAATAAATTAAATTTAATATTTTAAATCTTTGTCATTACTTACAATTAGTATGTAGTTTATTGAAATTTTTCTCTCTTCAAAAGATTTTCGTTTTATAAGTATACTTAATTTTACATATCTCTATACATGTGGTATAATTTTATTTTATTTTTTACCTAAAACTCCATTTGATATGCTATGTAATAGTATATCTAGAACTTAATAAATCTAAAAAATATTGTGATCCAAAATTCATAAATTGAAAAATATAGCTTCATTTCGATCTGAATCTAAGCATATCTAATGCTTTAAATGCTAAGGTTAATACAAGTCATATAAAAAAAACTTGCAAGAGATACTACAAAGAACATTTTATACAAAAAGTGTTAAAATATAATTGTCACTCACAATTGTTACTAAAAAAAATATAATTTAGCGACAATTAAGCTATTATCATTAAATTTACTATTTTGATTTAGTGTATAGATAAAAGTGAAATAAGAATATATATAGATACTCCTGGTACTCTTTGTCCTCCTCAAACCTTTTTTAAAAATGATGTAAGATGTATGAACATATTTACATGAAAATACAAAACTACTGCAACTGTTAAGCTTCCTCATCAATAGGGAGATTTAATATTGGCATGTAATGGAACAGTTATTCTCTATAATGGAGTCTTAACATGCGTTTTGCTTCTGCAGTAACTTCAACTTCCTATTTTAGCCGTTCTGGCATTACAACGGCTTAAAGCCAGTGCAATTCTGCAAAATGCAGGCATTGCAAGAAGATATGTCAACGTAACAACAACTTTAATTGATGTAAAAACAAGGAAATGTAATACATATAAGTCCTTATAATACCAACTACGGGAGATCATAGTCAGGTGGGAGAAAAATTCAAGATACTGGCATAAGTAACTATTTAGCTGGAAAGAGGGGAAACTCAGTACATGAATTATTGATTGCATTTATCATATTACTTGTATTTGCAGAGCTTCCCCTTTGACAATATAGGTAGAGATGTTTGTACGAAAAACATGCTCAAGAGATGTGGTCGAACAACGGAGGATTCTTTTTGGCTAAGTTGCTAACTACAGAGCACCTAGTTAATACTTAGTAGGATTCTTTTCAATCACATTAACTTTTACTTACCCAATTAGGCCATTAGCCCTAACCATCTAAAGATATACATCCCTCTCCGCTCTATTCATTTGATAATTCTGTACAAAAGTATAGTCAAACTTAAAAACTAAACCTTCAAGGCAAATGACAAATTTCCAATAAAAGGATTTCACCTTCGCAAGCACTCTTCTAAGGAAAAAGTTCACTTGAATATAGTATTTTACCCTTTGGAAGCACTTTTCCAGGGAAAATTCTAAAGAGAATTGTGATTCAATGAAATAAAAGTAAAATTCGTAGTACAATTAGAGGAACTCATCACCATGAACTGCCTCAAATTTCGTCTCCCAACATTGTAAATGTAAAAATAGTGAGCTAATATCCGATTAGATATAATCTCCAAATGCTACAGGCAAATACCTAACCTCGAACTACTACTCCTCACTTCACCTAACATCCTATCAAGTGTACGAGCACCATTAATGTCTGTACACGGTCCATCAGAGTAAGCAACAAAATAAGTGTAATAATCGGCCAGTTATGACTGACCACCTACAACAACGATCCACCAAAAGTTACAACATAAAATCCAGTACAAGAAACTTATAAAATCGACAATGTTGGTTTCAAAATCGCAATTGGCATGCATCCACGCAACAATATTAGTAGTCAATTTATTTATCAAAAGATCAAAGTCGACAAAAAGATTATATATTCAAGGCAAAATCAGTTTTCAATGACATTGAAATATTAAAAACAAAGGAAGAAATGGAATACCTCTGTTAGCCTGTGGACAATAATGTGCCCATTGAGGAAGATCCCCACTATAATTCATAATTGAACAATAACCTCCTGCTTCCCTATTAAATGCACGTTAAGATAATTAGGTGATGTTACAATGATAGGCTGGCTCCCTTTCGGTGATTGCAGGAAAAGGTAATGAGATTTAATTCTTGATTGCGGCCCAATCAAGACGGTCGGCCGTTAAAAGATGATAATCAACCTGATGTACCACGTCCGCCTTCGTCTTCTAGTTCCATTCCAGTGAAATTCTCAGAGAAGTATCAAAAATTAGAAAGAAGCATTAGTATATTTCATGGTTCAGCAAGAATAACAATCAGTCAATTATGCTGTGGAATTATATAAATACAAAACTACTACAACTTTTAAGCTTCCTAATTAATAGAGAAATTTAATATTGACATGTAATAGAGCAGTTATTCTTCATAATGGAGTCTTAACATGCATTTTATCTTTCTCAATTTATTATCCCATAATTGATACTTAAAAAATGAATTAATTTGAAAAAAAGCACAAAAAATCAAAAATTAGATAAATAGGTATGGTGGATTTTGAGGCATGCCACATCAGCATGCCTCTAATCCTCCTATATATATATATATATATATATTAATGTATGTCTTATTTATTGATGTGATAGATTATGCTGAAAATTAAACATACTCATTTATTACTACTAAATATTTATTTCTATTTCTAGAATTTTTTCTTTTTGCCTTCTGTTTTTTTTTTTTTTTCACTTTTCTCTTTTGTAAGTTTCATTTTTATTTCTTGTTTTTTTAAAGTCTTTTTCTTTTCTATATTTAATTTTCTTTCATTTTCTCTTTCTAAGGTGCATTCTTGTCATATTTACTTATCTTTCTTCTACTTTTTATTTTCCTCCATCAAATTTAGTCGTGCTTTATATTTAAGTTTGATTTTTTTTTACTAATTACAATGAAGTAGCCTCATGCATGAATCACGTGGTCAAGGGCGATGTAAGATATAGAAGCAAAATTAAATGTGGTATCGTGATATTAGGAAGAGAGGTTGGTCATTAAAACTTAAGAGAGTTATAGTAACATTGCATTTACACTTTACATAACAAAACATGCACAAAAGAAAAAAAATAAAGAAAAACACAATGAATATGAAAGGATAACACTCATTCTTGGCATGTTGCAACTTTTGAATTTTCATTTCGAAAGACGTAAAAAGATGAAAATGAGAAAAACAAATGTTATTATAACTGTTTCATTCAATCATACCAGATTATAATTTTAAAATTATTTTCAATACGATTTCATTCATGATGAATATTGCATTTGGTTTTTTTTCTAAAAGAAGAGTTCAAAAACATTGATGTTTTTTGACCAAGAAAAGTGTCACAACACTTTTTTTATTACTTCTATATTATATTTCAAATAAAGAGTTTGAACAAAACAACAAAGAGTAATAAATTATATATAAAAGAAAAAAAGAACAAAATGAAATTAACAAAGTTTACTTAGCAAAATTATTTGCCTCTAATAAGTGAAAAACTCACCGGGATGAATAATTCGACCTATTAAAGAACACATAAATAAATTATTAAAATACATTTAGTAAATAAATATTAGGGAGGGAAAAAATGTTGACTGATAGTTATGATTTTATTACAACTAGTATTTGTTTCCGCGCGAAACGTGTTAGGGGGACAATATCATAAAAATTATTATTTATATGTTTGGCCATATTAAATTTTTTATTATTTTATCATCAATGAAATTTAAATAACTCGTTCCAAGCATTTATAAGAAGGTCAGTAAGGTTGTAAAATTATTTTTTCCATCTTTAATTTTCTTATACATTTTATGTTACCTGAATTTAGAGCTTATTTAAATTAACTTATTTTAAATGTTTTTATCAAAATAGTTTAAGCATTTTTATAGTATGTGTAAAATAAAAGTGTTTTAAATACTTGTTTTAAACCTATAGAAAAAAATATGTCAAAAAAATCATAAGTTGTAAGCCTAATTTATAGCTTTTAACTTTTAAGTAGTCTGACTATTAAAGTTTATTAATACATCCTCATTTTCATTGGTTGAATAGAAAGATTCTTATCACTTACTAAATGGTTATATCTTATTTTCTTATTTTTTAAGTTAATCATAATAAATCATTAAAATTATTACTTAAAAATAATTCTTTTAAGACTAAAATTCTGTTTTATCTTTATAGCACGCTCGATACTGAATTCATATCCCTCACCCAATTAGCAAATCTCACAAGTAATAAGTAAAGTTAGCTATTTTTATTATTTCTTAGTAACAGCTAACCATTGTCAGTAAAATTGCAGTAATGAGAAAATGATTGTCAAGCTCAAAGATGTCAATTAACTCTTATTTTCTATTAGATTGTCATATGTTTATATTGGTCAAATGCTGAAACTTTAATAAAAGCAAAATTACAATACAAAGAAAGAAAAGCAAAGTAACATGAATTTGAAATTATATTTACTGTTTGTTGATTATATTTTGGACATTCACAGAAATCGTTTTTGAAGATTTGAATTAATATCTAAAACATTTTGCTTTACAACGTGCTTGAATATATTTCTTCTCTCATCAAAGTTTGTTGTTAGCTATTTATTTTCGTGGCTTGAGTTCAACACAAAGAAGAATTAATTTGCATCAATTAAAAGTTGAAAATTTCCTCCAAAACTCACAATAAAGTATCAGTTTCAATTCGAACAGGCCTCTTATATAAATTCAAAAATGAGGAAAGGACAGAAACGACACTTCAAATTAAACTATTTCCATAAAAATGGCCATGGAATTTAAATTTCACTTTCTAGCCTTTTCAATTTACTGACTTGTTCTATACCGTTTCTACACACCTTCTATATAGTTTCTATACATATCTTATACATATAAGTATTCCATACGAAAATTATACAGTTTTGATACACAATTTATACAATAACTGTACATTTTTTTTTTACATGTTTTATACAATAATTATATAATTTTCATACACTTTCTATATATATTTTAGATATATTTTATACGTATACATATTTGATAGAACTATACAACTTCTATACATATATCTTATATAGATACACATTCTATTTAACAATTATATCGTTTTTATATAATTTAATTATTATTTCTAAACAATTAAAAAAAAACAGAATATTTGATCAGTTAAAAAATTTATAGCAAAAAAAAATTAAAATATTTTTAAAAGGACCGAATTGCCCAAGTTGAATACTGTATCAGTATTGTATATAGCTTGTATCAGTATTGTATATAGACTGTATATGGTTACGTAGGCTAAAATGACCCAAATTAGAAAAACGCTATAAAACGAAAATAGTATATCCGACTGATCAATTTTTGAAAAATTTTTAAACTTAGGCTATTTTTATAAAAAAGTGCTATAAAGTGTCATTTTTCCTTCATAAAATCCTTAGCGTCATTCCATTTCTAAGAAGTAAAATATAAATTATCACAAAAATGTCAAACTCATTTGAAAATTAGCTACAACTGAAAAATGAATAAAAGTTAATTAAAATATAGTAAGACCAAAAAAAAGTTTAATATACTCTTTAAAAAAAAACTGACTAAGTAGAGTGATTTATGAAAAATATCGTGTTAATTTCAATATATTATCCAAAACATAAATGCACATTTCAGTATATTATCAATAAAATAGAAAGAAAATATCCAAGATAACATAAATGCACATTTCAATATATTATCAATTTTATGAGAAAGAGGCGATATCCTTTCAAGGGTGATTATCAATATATCATTTGGTGTGAGGTATAAGTAATCCAAGAGATAAGTTATCTCACGATAAAATGAAAAATCACTTAAATTCCTTGTTTGATTGGAGGGATTAATCCGTGGTGGAATAACTTCTTTCACCATTTTTTTCATAGTGATGGGATAACTTATCCCATATATATGGTGGGATAAGTTATCCCGGAATAACTAATCCCGGTATTAGTTATCCTGGATAACAATTTTCAGTGGAACATTTGGTAAACAGGTCATTATGCATACATGCCAGTTAATAGCTGAACAATATCGTGTTGGAATTTAATTTTCATTTCTTTTAAATATCATGATAATTTGAGATCTTAAAATCCTAATTAATTTACATTTTTAAGGACATATGTTAGTATGTTAGGTTTTGCTTAACATATATAGGTCCAATATATACGCTTTCTTGTAACTTTAAGGAGGCATGATGCACCCCAAAGCAATTCATGTTGTTCAATTTAATCACTCTTCTTA
>NC_061122.1:142188912-142284482 GCF_002878395.1 Capsicum annuum | reverse complement strand
TTTCCGATAGACCCCCGACTTAGGACCAATAACAGTATAACCAATACTTATATATATATATATATATAGTAATTAGATTTACTCATCTAGTGTTTTATCAATGAATGAAATAATATATTTTATACTAATAGTGAAGCCTTATTAGTAAACTAAAATATTGAATTTGCTTTCATTATTCAATATATTTAATTTGGTTTTGGCTTTAAAATCTGCATTTCTTTCAAATTAAGAAAGTGTGTGTGAACTATCAAGGACGTGAGGGGAAATGAGATAATGGGGTTATGGTGTAGTTAGATTTCCATTCTGTCCTTTTAATTAATTTTAATTAATTCATTCATTTTCATTTTTATATAATATATAAATATTAAATGTTGCTCATAATTCTATTTAAGCCAAATAACACACGGCCCCTTCCTTTTTACCTTTTCTTAACGCATTTCAAAGTGAAAAATTTTAGGATTAAGAAAATTTAAGATATAAATTAAATATGTTAAGATATAAATTAAATTCAAATATATTAATTCAATAAAAAATTATTTTTATGTTTAATAGTAGATATTAAAATCTGTTAACTTCTAATAATTTAAAATGTTCTTTATAAATCTATTAAATAATATATGCACGTTTTTTGTTATGTTGTAGCTTTCCAATTTTTTTTATTTAAAATAGAAAATATTTATAGTTATTAATTTTACATTAAAAAAACAATAACTAACTTTACCTAACCTAACTAATTTGTTCTAAAAAGTACCACATGGCATTATCCTATTTAGCCACTTGTCATGTATCTATGCAAGACTTTCTTGCTATTTATAATATATAGATAATATAACAACAAATTAAAAAGAAAAGAGAAAATAGATAGTATGCTTGATTAGGAAAATGTTCCAAGCCACATTGATAAGAGGAAAAAATGAGAAAAGCAATAAATATGATCCTTAATAATGAATATTCCTCATATTTTAAATTTTTTACAAGAAACACATATAAAAGAAACAAAATAAAGAACTTTAAGAGTTCTAATAGTTGGACTATTACACTAAATTAAATTAAATCGAAGATGCTGAAAAAAAGAGAGAAGAAAAACAACTTCTTGAGAGTGGAATCTATAACTTCCAATAGGGGTGTACATAGGTCGGGTTCGTTTGGTTTTTATTAAAAAAAAAAACAAACCAATCATGTCGGTTTATTAAAACTATAAACCAAATCAAACCAACATAAAATTGATTTTCTCGGTTTAGGTTTTAGTCAGTTTTTTCAGATTTTTCAATTTTTTTTGATTTTTTTTATAATCTTTAGTTTTTACAATTATATTGTGATCGAAGATTAGATTAAATATGTTTTCACTCATGTGCTAATGAAAAACCATAATTATGAAAAAATGAGGAATGAAAAACTCTCTTAAAACTAAAAAGTGAGATGAAGAGTGAAAAATTTAGGTTTTAAGTTTATATTGGGTTTTTGATAATTTAATTAGCAATTAATGGACAAATATTACAACTTAAAAGGCCTGAATTTAAATATATATCTACATCTTCTTTCAAATTATTGAAAATTACTAAAACTAGTTGAAAAAGTATTTAAAAAGTAGATTATAATTAATATTTTATGTATAAAAAAGTTTAAATATATATATATATACTAGTTTAGAATACGTGCGTTGCACGCGTATGCCATATCAACCAATAAAATTATACCAAAAACGAATAAGAATATTTAAAAATAGTATTGATGTTAAAATAGGTATTAAATCTATTTAAATGGTATATCATATAAGATAATGAAAAATAGTGTATCACAAATCCAGCAAAATTCACAGCATGCTTAGCTTTAAATAATTTAGTAAATTTCTTTTATATGCTTTGATTACTTTTTGTAATTCAAACATTACGTCAAAATAGATATACGGTTAAATTTTGACTATTTCAATTTTAATAAAAAAAATATTGCAACAGTTACAATTATAGAGGGTTAGGGACTTGGGTCCTCAATTCCTAATTTTTATCTTCATAATATTTTACTTTTTGAATTTCAATTCTCTTGGTGCCTCATTATAATTCTAAGAATACTTGTTTTTTTAGGTGAAACCTCTACTTGATATAAAATACAGGTCATGCATCATTATTTTTTTTTTATGACAATGCATGTATCATTGATTTAGCCTATTATTATTCTTTATTCCTAATCTTAAAGTCATGCTTAAAAAGAACCTTTGCATTCTCTATTTTCTTCTGTAATGTGATAAACCCCACTACAGAACTCCTAAGCTCAAGATTAATCTTCTTTTTCTTCTCTAGTATGATAAATCCATTCGAAACTCCCTATCCTCAAGAGTCAACAGTGGCCCATTTCACTTTGTTTCCTTAGTGACTCGAACTTTCACTCTCTTGGTTTGAAGTGGCTCATAACACTGGAGTAACCTTACATGTTGATTTGGAATATGATTTCAAGAATCAAAAGATGCTCACAATGTTTTGGACATTGCAAAAAGCCTTCAAGCCATAATGTGATGAATGAAACTTGCAATTTTTTCTTGAAACTATATTTATTTTCTTAATGCTGAACATGACTATATGAGCATATGTATAAAGAAGTGCAAGTTCTTTCACCATTAATCTCAACATGCTAATTTTATATCTTAAGATTTGGAGAAAATAAAAATAAGTATCCATCAAATTCATATTAGATTGTTATTTATAGAATGGCTAGACTATAAAAATTAAATAGAAGGGAGGTGAGAAGACTTATTATTTAATTAGGGAATGTAAAAATTTGGAGGATTTTTTGTAACCCATGAAATATAATTAGATGTGTTAAATATAATTATGATAGAATTTTATTATAATTATTTAAATTATTTAAATAATGAAAAAAATGAGGAAAAATTTCAAAAAAGGAGAAAAAAGAAAAATGGATATAGAGGCCTCTAAGACATGCTAAATAGGATTTAAAAGTCTCCTTTATATATGTGTGTATTATTTTTTTATTTTCATACTTTACCTTATCTTATATAAAATCATAATAATTAAATACAAAGGAAAAAAAATAAATGTGGTTAGAGTTGTTGCTGCTTTTCTTTTTTTTCCCCTTCTTCATCTTCATTGTCTTCTTCTTCTTCTTCTTTTCTTTTTGTTCTTCTTCTTTTTCTCTGCATCTTCTTGTTGTTGTTATTGCCGCTACTGCTATTACTGAATCAAATTTTTGGATCAAATTTTATTCGTATATCACTTAGTATTACTTCATAAATGATTTTGATTAATAAATAGTGATTGTCAGTTCAATTTTTCAATTTTTCATCTGGGTATATTTGATATTGTTTCAAAAATTTATAGTGTTATATCCAACAACTGTTGTATTCATTTACAATAGTTGTTGGATAATTTCCACTACTATAAAAGTAGTTTCGATAAGCAAGTCATCTGTTAAAACAGATAAGAAATTTGTTACAACATATGTCTTAATTGATTCCAACCGATTAATAATCTGTTGTAATAGATCACTTAGCTATTGGATAACTTCTATCAATTCTGGGATAAAACAAACGATAAATCCAACAAGTAATTCATCTGTTGCAACAAATAACTTACCTGTTGGACTACAGGTGACTTACCTGTTGGACTGTTGCAATAAATGACTTACTTATTGGATACATATTCAAAAACAGAAAATGAATGCAATAGATAATCATCTGTTGCAACAGATCACTTATTCGTTGCAACAGATCACTTACTTTTGGATACATATATAGAATCAGAAGCTGAATCCACTAGTAAAGATATTTTCTACAACAGATTAATCATATGTTGCAATAGATGACTTACTTGTTGGATTCATCTTATGTTTCTGAACATGTATCCAATAGGTAAGTCATCCGTTGTAATAGATGACTTATCTGTTAGATTTCATCATACTTTTGTCAACTAAATTTGTGAATTCTTGAGTATAGTTAACTAAAAGATTTAACTTTTCAATGTTTAAACATGTTATTGATTTATTTTCTGTCTCTAAAGTATAAAATTAGAGTTTTTCCTTCTATTCTTCTTGTTTATTTTAGTCATTAGCTTGCTCAAAGCTTGTACCTTTCCCTATTCTACTAAAATATGATCTTTTTCTTGAGCTTGTGTTTGTTTATTTTGAACCCTATACTTTTATCAACTTGGAGTAATTTTATAGATTTTTGAGTATGGTCAACTAAAAAATTCAATATTTTCTTGTCTTAGAGGTTTAAAACATATCCTTGTGTAATTTTTTGGGTCTAAATTACAAATTTTTTTTTGGAGTTTTTCAGATCTTGAGAGAATACTTCTATTTTTTTTTTTTTTAGTTTTTGTGGTTACTATTTTGTACATCATACTTTATCATTAATTTTATGAATTACTCAAAAAAAAGGTTTAGTTATTTCTATTTTTGAAGTTATAAATATATTTATTGCTTACTTTCTCTGTCTATATTACAAAAAAAATGAGTCTATGCATATATGAGTTTGTTATTTTTTCTACAAAATTAAATTCTGTGTGTTATGATATCAAATAGGAGGACACATCAACCCAGCAGTGACCTTTGGACTTTTTTTGATAAGAAAATTGTACTTGACCAGGGCTATTTTCTACATAGTAATGCAATGCCTTGGTGCACTCTGTTGTGCTGGTGTTGTTAAGGGCTTCATGCAAGAACCATATCAATGAGAAGAATGAAAATGAAGAGGAAGCGTGGAGTTAGAGATTTTTTTCAAGGAGAAATAAGTGCTCCATATGTAAGACGGTTGGACACAAAAGAACTACATACCCAGATCAAAACGCTCCATAATTATTCCAATAGTAATTAGTGTTGTTGTTAATTTTTTATGAACTTGATAATTTTAGTTGGTGATGTATATTATTTTAGTGAACTTTATTTTTATTTATTATATAAAATATATTTCGATTTATGGTCCAATAGTTGTTGTATTGTAGGAACAACTTGTATTGCAACATATGTAAAATTAGTTAGAATAATTAATTATGTTGCAACAGATGATTAATATGTTGCAATAGATTATTCATCTGTTGAAAATAATCGAATAGATATAGAAATTTATTGCAGAAGGTGTCTAATATGTTTGATCATTTTCAAAAGACTCTATATGTTGCAACAAATATATAATATGTTGTAGCAGATGACTTATCTGTTGAAAATAATCAAACATATATACTCATATGGCTCTACATATGTTGCAACAGATATATTATTTGTTGTAGTGTATGACTCATCTGCTGAAAATAATCAAACAGATATACACATCTATTGCAATAGATGTAGAGTTTGTTGAAATAGATGACTCACCTGTTAGAAATAATCAAACAGATATAGGCATATGTTGCAACAGATGAATGATATGTTTGATTATTTTCAGCATACTCTACATATATTTATTGTGAAATACTTTATTAAACCATGATACGTAATAAATAAAGTTATTTAACTATAATTAGTTTTTAATTATGTTCTTAATGAATTTCATATTAATTACATGATCAACCAAGTGTATTCATTCGTCCTAAATAGAATATTCAATCAATTAATTTATTGTGAAATGCTCCATTAAATCATGATCAGTAATAAATAAAGTTATTTAACTATAATTAGCTTTGAATTAATAAGTTTATGTTTCAATCTCAATGAACTTCATAATAATTACAATGTAAAATTAAGTGCATTCGTCCTAAATAAAGTGATCAATTAATTAATTTATTATGAAATGCTTCATTAATCCATGATTAGTAATAAATAAAGTTATTTAACTATAATTAGTCATTAATTAATAAGTTTAATTATAATCTCAATGAATTTTATAGTAATTACATGATCAACTAAGTGTATTTATCTTAACTTCAGTGATCAATCGACTAATTTGTTGTGAAATGCTTCATTAATTCATGTAAAAACAAAGTTATTTAACTATAATTAACCTTCAATTAATAAGTTCAATTACAATCTTAATGAATTTCATAGTAATTACCTGATAAACTAAGTGTATTCGTCCTAAATAGAATGAACAATCGCCTAATTTGTTGTGAAATTCTTTAGAATAAATAAAGACATTTAACAATAATTTACCTTCAATTAATAAGTTCAATTAAAATTTCAATGAATTTCATAAAAATCACATGTTCAACTAAGTGTATTCGTCCTAAATAGAGTGATCAATTGACTAATTTGATTTAAATTGCTTCATTAAATCATGATTAGTAATAAATAAAGTTATTAACTATAATTAGCCTTCATTAATAAGTTTAATTAAACTCTCAATGAATTTCACAGTAATTACATATTCAACTAAGTGTATTAGTCTCAAATAGAGTGATCAGTCGACTAATTTAATTTGAATTGCTTCACCAAATCATGATTAATAATATACAAAGTTATTTAACTATAATTAGCCTTCAATTAATAATATCAATTACAGTTTAATGAACTATATACCAATTACACGTTCAACTAAGTTTATAATGTGTTACAATAAATTATAACTTGTCGTAATAAATGACTATATTTGTTTGATTATTTTCAACAGATTATTCATGTGGTGCAATATATGTAGAGTGTGTTCATTTGTTGAAACAGATGTGTATATATATGTAACGACTTGAAATTTGATGAAATATGTGTAATTTGTGATTTTGTGTAATTTGATTATTTTACCCATCTCCGTAGTTGCATTATGATATTTTTGGGGTGTGGGGGGTGATTGACATGATTCTCGATGTATTTTGATACCATTTATGTGATATTGTGATTTTTGGTGTCTTCGAGAGCCTTATTATGAACATGTGTAGTTATCTTTTGATCCATGCAACAGATGGTTGAACGGATTGTGCCAGCAGTTTTGAACTATCGATTTTAGGCTAGGTAGACCTTTGGTTCGAGTCCCGATGCACCCAAGCTCATTTCAACCTCTTGATCGGAAAGTTGAAAAAATCGGAGATATGAGTGTGGGACCCACATTTGGTCAATGTTTTGCTCTTTTTAGGTTTTGAAGGGATGAAAAACATTGATTTCGACTTTCTAAACCATTTCAAAACTTTAAAGAAAAATTCAAAACAATTTAAGAAATCACAGAGTCACCACTTAATTTATTTGAAAAGAACTTAAGAAAACTTTTAAGGAAAATTCTAAGTCTTAAAATAGAAAGAAGACTTAGGCTTTTAAGAAAATCCCGGGTAAGAGGTTCTTATTAACATCTTAGAAGGTTTTTAAGGCACCTCAAATGTCCGCTAACTTACGGTTATCCGGACTATTTGAAAACCACCCTTGACTAACTTTGACAAAGAGAAGTTGGTTTTTGAAAAGAAAGTGATTTTAGAAAAAAGACTTGTATAAAATAATTTTTGGCAACTTAGTAGGAAATTTAACTAAGTCTTAGCAAATCAATAACAACTAGCACATAAAAGGGGAAGGAGAAACTAGAAGACTTAGGCCATTAGACCCAAATCACTAAATCTGTCCTAAGCTAATTTGGGCTTTCGGCCCATCATCACATGTCCTAATCTAAATATTGGGTATTGGGCCCATAACCTATCCTAAACTATATTTTCGAGCCCTGTTGGCCCAAAATTTGCTTCACCTATATTAATTTACAACTTTGGCTTCGAGGCCCAAATGAATGAGCAAATAGATAAATAAATAAATCAATAAAGAATAAGGAAATAATATAATAACAACGTAAGCTTGCGAAAATAAAGGGATGAGGCAATAAGAAAAATACCAGTGACTTCTAAAATTGAACAAACATAGACACTAATCCATATAACAAAAGAAAATAAAGGTTAACTTTTCAAGAAAAGGAATCCTTAAATTTCAATTAAGGCGACATTAATGAAGATTCATACATCTAAATCATGGCCAACCTTAGGAAAAACATGTAACGACCTATAATTTATCTTTCTAAGACATCGTTGATTCTCTTTTGATATTATGAATCAAAGAGAGACATGAATAAAGTCTTTACACACACAAAGAACACATATAACAATTCAAAAGGAGTAATAAAATTAGAATAAAAGTTTAGCATTTCTAAAAGTGAAATATCGTTCAACAATCATACTATGCATGACTCAAAAATATCTAAATAATTCTATTTAGCCACAAAGCCCAAACTTTCTCATCATTTTGACAAGTCAATATGCAAAAAAAAGGAATAAACATCTTGGATGAAAAATAGCGAGCACTTCATCTCCCATATGAGGATTTTGAAATCCATTAAAATAATTACCAAGCAAATGACAAGTTCTTGACTTAACCAATTACTATTTTATTAAGGCAAAACAAACAATAGTAACTATTTTTTTTTGATATAAAAAAATAACTTTACATGCTAAAAACAAATATATCTGCCAATAATGAATTTTAAAAAAAGCATAAGAACGTTTTTTAAGCAAAGATTGAAACTTTATATATAATAATCAAAGAATAAAGTCAAAAAGGAGAAACAATCAATATTAACTATTCTTTTCAACATAAAGGAAACAACTTTACATGCTAAAAATAAATATATCCGCCAACAATGAATTTAAACAAAGCATAAGTACATCTTTTAAGCAAAGATTGAAACTTTATCTATAATAATCAAAGAATAAAGTCAAAAAGGGACGTACAACTATTGCTAGCTCATTTTTATACAATGAAAATGAAAATAACCATAATATTGATACCACAACGTCCTATGGAATTCAAGGACATCTATAGCAAATAATCCCAACAAATAAAATTATAACCACGAACTACGAAGAAGAAAAAGATAATAAAACTAGAAAAAGGAAAAGGTGTGTTTACCTTTTTTGGGACAGCAAAACGGGACTACAAATTTTCTTTGGAGTCTTGATCACCATCGGAAAACATTCAACTCGAGAACTTCGATTAGTCCACGAATTTCATGAAAAAAGAAAAGTTTTTACTAAAATAAAAACTCTTCTTTGCTCAAAAGCTTTTTTTCCAACCGTAAGACTTGGTCTTTCAACCAAAATAGTGGTAGTATTTATTGGAAAGGAAGAGGATCCAATTTAATTAATCCACCAATGCGGGAAAAAGTATTCAGGGGTATTTTTGGAATTTTAAAAATTGAAGATAAGGTGAGGTGGAAGATAAGGTGGGGGGAGGAGGGGAATTGTACAATGTAGTACAATTTTTGAATTTTACAATTAGAAAAAGGACAAAGTTGAGGGGGAATTGTACAATATAGTACAATTTTTAAATTTCAAAATTTGGAAAAAGGACAAAGTTGAGGAAAAATTGTATAATCTAATGTAAATTTAAAATTATTTTTGGTGGGAATTGGGTAGAAGTTATGAGAGTTTTTGAGAATTTTGGAATTATTTAAAATATAACCCCAATTGGGATTTAAATTTAGCCAAATTTATTTAATTTTGACCAAATTAAAAATCAATTGGCGGATTGCATTGCAATTATGGCCAATTTGATTTCAATTATGGCCAAATCTAATAGATTGACTAAATTAAATTAAAATTCGATACGAATTAATACTTCTTTTAATTTCGAGCTTCTTGATTTAATAAAATAAAATACATATTTATCCAAATAAATTATTTTTGAGAGTAAATTATATTTAAATGAAGACTTTATCCGTTCAAATTAATTTTCAAGCTTATCTCCGTAAAAGCTCAAGTTTTGATAAAAATATTTGTTCAAGTAACAAAATTTATACGATCTCGTATATGTGAATACGAAAATGTATAATCGTCACTTAAATGACAAAATTAACCTAAATAAATATTTTAGATCGCATTTATTCAGATGAAATAAATATTTCACTTTTATTTAAAATTAAATAAACCCAGGATCTCCTATGCTCGAGTTCTGGTAGATATGCATATAATGCAGGAACTTCCCAAAGAAATTGAGATTGTTGATCCTTCGCGGAGGGTATTTACTCAATCGGTTAGTTAGATTAGAAGCCGTTATATTGCACCAATTGTTCCACGTATGGGCATGTATACACAACAGAAAAGAAGAAAACAACACAGTATAAGTAGAATGTACAGACCAAAGAACCAAAATGGGAAGAATGAAGGTCAAAAAGATAAGAAGATGGTCTATAAATGGATAGGAAAGGCCATTGAAGAAAACAAGAAAATTAATAATCCGATCCAAATAGAGAAGAAATCAGTGACACAGATAAATACAACAATTATGACTACGGGAAAGGAAAATGGGACTACTACTCTAAAACTAGTTGAAGGAGGTGCAACAGTCAGTAATCCTTATACAGAAATGGGCAGTATGTCGTTTGCAACAATAATAAAATAGGGTAATTCAATGAATAGGGGAGAAACTGGTATGTAAATACAAAACTCCTTCTCTCCTCTGTCACAAGAAGTTCTGGTAGCTATAGGTCGACCCCCCGATAGGGGGAATACACAAATGAAGTTATGAGATAGATAATTTAGAATGTGAGAGGTCTAAATAAACCTCTCAAGCAAAAGGAAATGGGGGAATACTTGAAGAAACACCATATAAATTTAGCTGGTTTACTTGAAACTAAAGTTAGAGCTACAAAATTTCAAGAGAGTATAAAGAGGTGTGCTAAATGATGGGCTTATCTAAATAACTATGACTGTGTAGATAATGGTAGAATATGGCTGGTTTGGAAAGAAGTATAAATATGTGTTATACAGAAAGTTACATATGGGTAGTTTATTCATTGTATTATCAAAGATAGGAAGAATGATTTCACATGTGCTATGACTGTGGTATATGAGAGTAATAATATGGAGGAACGAAAGGAACTATGGAAGGGCCTAGGTCAAATTAGAGCTAATATCATCATTCCTTGGTGTATTTGTGGTGACTTTAACTTACCTCTAACTAGTGAAGATAGAATAGGTGGACAATTGATACATGATTACGAGACTAGGGACTTCCAAGAAATGATGGATAGATTGAACTTAGTGGATATGAAGGCTATGGGCAGATATTTTACTTGGACCAATAAGCACATATGGAGTAAAATTGATAGAGATGTGTGTAATAATAGGTGGATAATGCAATATGGTGGTGTTACTGCTCAATTTCTTAAAAATTATTTCTCGGACTCTCCTATTCAAATAGAGATCATGCCGGAAAGTCCAGCTAATAGAGGTCCTTTCAGATTTATCAATACATTAAATGAGGATGAGAGATTCTTAAAGATTGTGCAGCAGATATGGAACACTTCCCTAGCTGGAACTAGTATGTATAAGCTATGGAGGAAATTGTAATTTTGTAAAGTACCTTTGCAAGAACTGAGAAATAAGTATATAGGGAGATTAGAAAGAAAAATAGACCAATCCAAAGACAATCTGAATAACACCCAAAAGATAATTACCAAGTCTATCAACCTAGAGCTAATCGAACAAGAAAGCAAAGCATACCAGGAGCTGCAGAAATGGATTAACATATAGGAAAAAATCTACAAGCAAAAATCCAAAGCCCATTGGATTGAAGTTGGGGATGGAAATAATAGCTACTTTTTTAAATGTATGAAGTCCAGGTCTAGCATTAATACTATTTCCATGCTCAAAAATAAAATTGGTACTATGCTATATCAGTCCCGTGAGATAGAAATAAAAGTTCTTACTTTCTATAAATAATTACTAGGGTCAGCTGCAGCCAGACTACCTGCTATTGATGTTCTAAGTATGTGAAGGGGGCCTAGACTTAACAGTCAACAACAACAGATCATGTTCCAAGAGATTACTCCATAGGAAATCCAGAATGCTGTATTTAGTATTGATGATAATAAAACCCCTAGGATTGATGGATTTACAGCTCACTTTTTTAAGAAGGCCTGGCAGATAATAAAGCATGATGTACAGGAAACTGTGCAGGAATTTTTTTTATCATACATAAGCTCCTCAAGGCTATCAATAATATAGTAGTGAATTTGGTACCTAAAATAGGTAATCCCGAGACTATCAAAGCGTTTAGACCTATTACTTGCTGCACTACTATCTATAAAGTTATTTCCAAGGTAATTTCAGAAAGAATTCAAGGAGTTTTAGATAGGATTATGGGTCAATGTCAACCAGCTTTTATTCCATAAAGACTGATATCAGATAATATCCTTTTGAGTCATGGACTAGTAAAGGGATATGCAAGAAAGAACATCTCACCTAGATGCATTATCAAAGTGGATTTGTAGAAGGCTTATGACACAGTAAAATGGGTTTTTGTAGATCAAATTCTTCAGTAAATGGGTTTTCCTGCACAGATGATTTCTTGGATTATGACCTACATCAAAACTGTAAGCTACACCTTCCTTGTTAATGGTGTACTTATGATACAATACAAGTAAAATGAGGACTTAGATAAGGGGACTCTATATTTTTTTCTTATTTATGGAATATTTTAATAGACACATGGCAAGTCTGAAGAAGGAAGAAGAATTTAACTACCACCTTAAATGCAAAAATTTGAGTGTAACTCAGTTGTGCTTTGCTAATAATATCCTTATGTTCACTAGGGGTGATGTGGTATCTGCACTAAAGTTGAAAGAAAAGTTTGATATGTTCTCTGGGGCTTCAGGTCTAAAGACAAATATGGTAAAGAGCCAGGTCTACTTTGGAGGGGTAAAGACTAATATTCAAAATGATATTCTGCTAGCACTTGGATATGAGAAAGGTGAGCTTCTATTTAAGTACTTAGGTGTACCATTATCCAGTAAAAGACTTACTGCCTAACAATGTAAACCACTTGTGGAGAAAATCACTGCCAGAATCACTAGTTGGATGGCTAAAAGTCTCACATATGTCGGTTGACTACAATTGATCAAAATTGTTTTATTTGGGGTACAAACTTATTGGTCCTAACTATTCTTGCTTTCTAAAAATGTGATTAAATTAATAAAATCCAGTTTCAGGAGCTACTTATGGTCAGGGGGGTCAACATTACCAAAAAAGCATAAGTGGCATGGGATAAGGTTTGCCTTCCAAAAAGTGCAGGAGGACTGAACCTTCTGAACTTGCATACATGGAACACTGCTGCTATATGTAAATTGCTATGGGCTCTCAGTCAGAGTAAGGAAAAATTATGGATAACATGGGTTCATTAATATTATATAAAGAGGTAAAATATTTTCACTATGATAATCCTAAAGCAGGCCTCTTGGATGATTAGGAAAATTATAAATATAAGGAAATGCTGACAGCAACTTGGCAACATACATGATCTTATAAAAAATGAAAAGTTTCGGATAGCTAAAGCCTATAAACAGCTGCGTAGGCCCTCAATAACTGTGCCATGGAGAAGAATATACTGTCACAATATTACAAAAGCTAAGCTATTTATCTTATGGATGTGTATGTACAAATTCCTGAGGACTAAAGATATGTTAGTAAAATAGGTGTAAAGATGGATGAAGACTGCGTATTCTGCTAAAATCATAAAGAAAATACAAGCCATCTATTCTTTGATTGTAGTATAACTAGCAGGATATGGTTTGCTACATTGAGATGGCAGAAGAGAAGTAACAATTATAAGGAATGGGATGCAGTATGAAAATGGGTGAGTCAGCAGTCTGCTAGAAAGAATGCAAGAGGGAGGATCTTAAAAGCCAGTCTAGCTACAGTGGTGTATAACATACAGATCGAAAATAATGCTTGAATTACAAATAAAGAATTGATTCGAAAGGTGAAAATTGAATTATGTATTAGAGTGAGAGCAAATAGTAGTTTATTTTCATACATATGCTCCTTGTAGTAGAAGGGATTATGTGGTTCTGTTTCTTGTTAGTAGTACTTGTAAGAATAGGAAAAAAGAATGAGATGCATGGTTATGGCACTCATTGGAGCTGTACATTATTTTACTTGGTGATTAATAAAAAATTAGTTAATTGCCAGAAAAAAAAATTTAGCCGTTGAGGCAAAAAATTAGGTGTCAAAAATTGCCCCTTCCCTTTGGGTAGGGTGGATGCAAGTAACCCTGGGCAAAGGGAGTTTGACGTTCCTAATTTTTGTCCAATCACAAATCTATTTCCGAGAGAGGTTAGTTTTCACATGAGTTTCATGGGTTTCTGGCCGGACCTCAGTATCAGGTTTCCTACATATCTCAGGTTACATGAGTATTCAGGCCACTGGTAGTTCATAAAGCTTGATTTAAAGCAAGATTTTCAAAAAATTCACAAGCTATCTTGGTTTTTGAGTTTTAGTAAAATCAAAAAGCTGGAGAATAAAGGGATTTTGGGGGAGGTTGACATGTAGTTGAGTTTTCAAAATAGATCCCAACCTATATATCCCCAAGACTCAGGAAATCAGACTGCTTGTAGTTCGACTCGATCGGTAGAAAAGATAGTCTTTTATTTCAGACGATCTTCGGCCCGGGAGGAGTGACTATTTAATTGAGTTATGGAAAATAGGCTTGTATCCTCTTAGCCATGAATATGGAGCTCTTCACATACATAGGTAAGAACTTAACTGGACATAATTTCCAAAACTCTAGGTATATTATCACCAAGATTTGAAAAAAAGGGAAGGTTACCCTAGATATAAGTTTAGAAATATTCCGAAGGCAAAGCTAAACAAAAATATACTAAGTACCCATATGCCTTCTAACATGGGTATGGTTTGATTTGTGGTGGCGATTATCCTTTAGCTCAAATCCTAAGAGTTTGATGTCCCTCTCTAGACTATGTCCCATTTTGCTGCTAAGAGAGAGTTCCATGTTGTGCTGTGTCCTATCTGGAGTAATCCATACCTGTGGTTTAAATTTGAGATTTCATCCTCTCGGATGCTCTCGACAATGTCTCAAACAAAATTGTTAGTGCTAAACATAATTCACGAAAGTGGTATATAGTCTTTTACCATATTCCCATGTGAGTTATTGCCTAAAAAGCGAATTCATCCCCTCATGTACCTGTTTGGAAGGAAATAACTTGCAATAACAGACCCAATAAACCTCTTGGTTTTTGCAAAATTAGCCCTTTGTTGATTGAATATGTTTTTAAAGTGGGGTGGCCCTTTTGGACACCGATGACACTTTATATAAAATAATCCCTACAACCGTGTAATCTTATGTTGATACGGAAACCATTTTGGTCACCTATAATGATGATTGTATGTGGAATGATAACTTCTTCGGTCATTGACAATGATTCTTTATAGGTGACCTCGGGTAAGTCTTGTGCATCTTTTATATCGATACGACGTATAGATTTTTCTTGAATTATCAATCTTTTGATAATCTTGCACATTATTAGATATTGGATACGAGGTAATATATAGATATCCTTTGAATTGCTAGCCTTCAGGTAATACCGCACATTATCTGACCTTGGATAAGAGATGGCTTAAAAATATCCCTTCAATAGTTAGCTCTCACGTATTCCAGCATATCATCCACTATTGGATGCAATATGACTTATAGATATCTCTCAAACTGCTAGTCTTTGGGTAATCCTACACATAATCGATCTTTGGATATGTCATAGCTTATAAAGAACCCTTGGACATATCAATTTGATAATCTCGCATATTCACCGGCAAGGATTTAGTTGCTACTTATGGATAGCCTTCGGATTATTGATTTTTGGGTAACCTTGCACACTATCCGGTTATGATATGGTTGCGGCTTATAGATAACCTATGGGCTATCAAATAATAGGTAATCTTGCACACTATCCTATTTCAATAATATGACTTATGGATGACCCTCAAATTGTCAATTTCTAGGAAATCTCATATATCATACGTCTTAAGATAGCGACTTAAAGACGTCCCTTCAAATCGCGTGCTCTTGATGCATTTAAATGCTGTTCATAAAATGATGAGATATCCTTGACGCCAGCGTTTGTATCTTGTGTGTCAATAGATATTTAATGTTGATGATATCCTCGACGCCAGCATTTATGTCTCACATGTTAACAAATATTAAATGATAATGATATCCTCGATACCAGCATTTGTGTCTCGCGTATCAACAAATATTAAATGCTGATGATATCCTCGATGCCAATATTTGTTTCTCGCCTGTCAACATATATGAAATGCTGATGATATCCTTGACGCCAACATTTGTGTCTTGTATGTCAACAAATATTAAATGCTGATGATATCATCGACACCAGCCTTTGTGTATCACATGTCAATGAATATTAAATACTGATGATATCCTCGATGCCAACGTTTGTGTCTCGTATGTTAACAGATATTAAATGCTGATGATATCCTCGACGCTAACATTTGTGTCTCACATGTCAACAGATATTAAATGCTGATGATATCCTCGACGCCAACGTTTGTGTCTTGCGTGTCAACAAATATTAAATACTGATGATTCTTTATGCAATGAAAATGATTTCACCTGAGTCCATTTGTCTGAATTTTTTTTCTACATGTACCTGCACTCAATATAGATAGTTAGTAGACACAATACCGCTCTCACTGGCGACCACAGTTAAATTTACAAAAGTTTAAATGACAAATATTCAGCATCATAATCTAAATAATTTAATTCGTTATTCATCCTTTTTTTGAAGAAGTATTTAAATAACAGACCTACCAGATAAAAATAAATGGGTAAAATCCCTTTTTAAGGTCACTCAAATACCTCTTTTTTCTCTTCAATGAATTTTGAGGAATAATTTTTGCTCTTCCTCCTATTGATCGATCCTTTTGATTATTATATTTACTGTGCCGACTCATTTGAATACACCTGTGCTCAAAGTAAATATTTAATAAACACAAAGTCGCTTATACTAGAGACTTTTTTTATATAAAGAATTCTAAATACAATATTCCAAAAGAAAATGTAATACCCCGCAAAAATTCTAAGATTAACTCAGTCTGTTAAAGCTTGAAAAAAGGTCTCAGACTTAGAAATTTCAGCTAAGTGTTTACACTTAGAATTTATTTTAGCCTTCGTAGGTTGGCGAATCTATTTCACGCCCCTCATGACCTTAAAGTAATGATTTTTAGGTTGAATTATGATCAGGAATGTCAGTGGGTGTTCCCGAACAAGTTTCGAATTTTTCGGACTTTGTTTGAAACACATTTGAAAGCTCAAACCAGTGGATTGATGCGATCCCGGCGTGCCGTATTAATCATTGCATCGATGAATATTTTCCTTCCTCTCTGGTGGTTCAGCGCATTGGCCATCGCGTCGATGCCAACGATTGATGCATCGGTCTGTGCGTCTGTAATAACCCAATTATTTTAGAATCGGAACATCACACGGTGCTCATGATCCCGAAGGACCATAAGCCAACCCTCTACTAATATCTGTACCTGAATACTGGATAATATAGATAATAAATATAGAAACTGGCCATAAGGTTCAAAACATCTAAAAATGCTCAAAATTGAAAACTAAATACTGATACATCTGTCCAAAAAACCTATAAACTCTTTGAACTGTGGAGTTGATGGGACATGTACCCAACTGACTCTGTCTACTAAAATTAAACCAAATCTGATATCATAGTAAAATAAGGATCATCCTCGATTGAAGAGGACTCACTGATACGTCTACTGCTGCTAACTGGGACTGAGCTGCTAAGGGTACTCTGGATCTCGTGCCTCTGAACATATGGTGTCAAATAAAACACCATAGCGTAAATGCATTATTACGGGAATGTACCAAGTATAAAGATGAGGTAAGGCTAAATGCAAGGGATTATGCATGAACAATTACTTAACTGATTAATCATGAGAGTGCTGAATGAGAACACATGCATGAATGCACGAACCATAACTGAAATCATCATGACTCAAAATGCTGAAACTCGGATACTGGTTTACTGTCATTCGAACTCGCTACTAATGCCTGAGATACAGAACACTGAATCATCTGATACTGATAACTGAGTACTGGAGTTAAGATCAGTTTTATCTAGAAAGTGATCTCAAAAACTGATGATACTGAAACTGATTAACTGAATCTACTCATATCAATGACTGAATTTTGAGCTTTCTACTCTCGACTGACTGTATTGGAGATCAAACCTCCCTAACGGATGATTCTGGAATCTACTATCAATGATAAGAAATGTTCATGTCCAAATCTGACAACAAGAATACTCAATTTAATCTGAGACTAAGATCAATCCTATCTGACGAGTGATCTCAGGATCTGATAATGAGATTAGTCAACTGAATATGAGACTGAGATCAAGCCTATCTGATAGGTGTTCTCAGGATATGATAATAAGATTACTCAACTAAATCTGAGACTGAGATCAAGCCTATCGGACGGGTGATCTCTAGATCTGATACTGAATAACTTTATATGGGACCAAGCCTATCTGTTGGCTGGTCCATGAATTAATGGAACTTTCTAAGTTCCTCACTGAGATAGATGACTATATCTAACAGTCCTAATTTCTGAGGATTGATACTGAAACTGCAACTGTGGGAAGTAGTCACTTAACCAACATGCCCCGAATCTCAACTGGTGGGGTCCAACCTATAACCCCAGCTAGAAGGGTGTCAATACTACACCACGGGTAAATACCTCTTTGGTCAAGCCTATCTGATGGGTGGCCCTTGCAGGAAGTCAAGCCTAAGGCAATATAATAGTCAAGCCTATCTGATGAGCGACTAGCCATTCCTGACGGGTGACTCCTGTATCCTGCGCTGGCTACGCAGTTCTGGAGTTTAGGGATTTCTCATAATGACTTTGCCTCTCTGACGGGGATCCACCATCCCTGCCCTTTCTCGGTGCTAGCTCTTACTCCCAACTGAAAAACTCTAAATTGATTCTTAACCGAACATAAACTAAGCTGAATCTGATACTGATCATGTTTCTCGAATGATCTGACTGAGTTAAGCTAAATTCACTTGGTTTTATATCTGACGGAATACTATAGAATCTCATTATCCGACTGAACGACACTGAGCTTGGGATTGTTTACTGAAATACTACTGAGGACTAAACTGAAGAATTGAATACTACTAGATCTCAGCTAAGTACAGAACTGAGGCTAGATTACTAGCGATATTGAGACTATGGAGATAATTGAGATTACTTAAGTTCTGTATCTGTTTGCGAGTATTGATTTCTATAACTCTATGAGTTCTGAAAATCATAGTTTAACTGAGATTATTGGGAAAACTGACACGGGCTCTAAACTACAGCTAAATTGTTGGGTATAAATACCCCCAGGACTAGATAACATAAAAGTAAAGCATAACCATTCTTGAATTATCAAGACCATGGACATTCGTTCACTATCACAATCACTACAACATCTCTTTAAGTATTTAGAAATCATAAACATGTGATAGTATAGGGAGACAACTATAGGCTCATACTCCATTCAATAATATCTTGCATCAAACACTTAGCAAGTATTGAAGTCTTAGCATGTATCAAAGATCACATAATTGGGGAATTTCATGCTATCATGTCACAATTCATTCACTGAGGCTTTTCAACAAACACTTGACATGCATGGGCTTGCACACAATTGGGGATTTCTTATCAACATGCTAGAATGACTCTAATTCCTTCACATAAGCATTTTATCAAACATATGGGGAGCATGCTTTGATTATTCAACAATTTCTACACCTAATTGACATGAACACATCACTTAACAAGCAACTTGAAGAGGGTTTATCATGAACATCACATGAATATCAAATACTAAGGTCAAAGCTTGAAAATCTTGTAAACAAACATGAATCACAACTCAATAATAGCATGAACGTCAATTTCAACTCACATGAATCATGGAAACTCATAAACATAAAAGCTTTGAAATTTCAAAAAGGGTTCTTGAGTTTCTTGGATGAAAGTGACCCAAGAATCAACATCTGCATGCCTTAGAGAAACTCTTTCTTGAAAGCTCTTGGAGAGATTCTTGATTTATTCATTTCTCTTGAATAAGAAGGAAGGGTTTTAATTTTGTAGAAACCCTAGATCTTGTTCTTGAACAACTTTGAGAGAAACTAGTATTTTTAGGTTAAATAAGGCCAAATACCGTGTTAAGGAGTATATATAGGGGTAGAAAAATAACCCCTTTCGCCTCTAGAAATAAACTGAAAAATCTCAATTTTACATGCTGGCGGGCGCCACCTTACTAGAAATTGGACAATCGGGAAACTACTTGATGGCGCGACGCGGTGGAAATCGCGTTACCACCTTGGTTGCGAATTAGAAAGACACCTCGACATGGTGGAATCATGTTGGTGCACTGGAAATTGACAATTCTAAAATTAAGCCTTAGCGCGATGTGCCATAATCATAGAAGTTCACTGGATTTTGATGATTTCCATTTTGGCTGGCTCCGCGACGCGCTAAAGTTCTAGGTGGCACGCTGTCTCAATAAAATAGCTCTAACTCTTTGCCCGAGGATTGGATTTGGGCGAATTTGATATCGACGGAAAGCTTATTCAATTTTCTACATGAAAAAAAGTCGATATTAGGAAAATTATATACGGTTTAAAATACTTCTAACTTGGGAAGACACTTCTCAACCTTTTAGCACTGGATTAACACTTTACTGAACACGCTCTAAGGCTCAGACTGTGAGAGAATTTTATGGGGTCTTATAGCGTCACTAGGATGGTTTTTCATTCATTACAAACAACATCCAAAGGGTAAATGGGACATTTTACTCACTTCGACCCAACCCCTAAAACACAAAAATTCAGCCCTCACAAAGAAAATTACACTGTTTTCTCTCAAATTTCTCTCAAGAGCAAAACCCTAGAACATTAATTTCAATATCAATTCTCAAGAAGACTCCATCAATCTTCAAGAATTCAAGTATTAAGGTATGTTAAGTGTTCATCCAAGGATTTCCTTCCATCCTTAGAGTTCAAGAAACCTTTTAAACTGCAATTAAATAATTTTGATAAATTTCATGATTTAATTTGATTGTGTTCATGATTATGATGTTATTTGAGTTTAGAATCAATGATAAATTACAAGTTCATGAGAACTAAATGGCATGTGTGGGTTGTGGTATGGTTTCATGTTAAAAACCCCTTTGAAATTATAAGTTGGGATTATGATTATGATGCTTGCATGTTGTATTACAATTGTATGCATAAATTATGCTCTTCAAGTGTTTTGGTGAATTATTCATATGAGTTAAGTAATGAAATTATATCATGTTAGCATGTATACAAGCTCATGTATATCAAGTGTTTGACAAAATATCTAAATGAATGCATTTTAGTGAGTAAGTACTATTATGCTACTAAATTCATGCAGTGTTCTACTTTTCATGCTATCGAGTCCTGGGGGTATTTAATATCCGAAGAATCTAGCTGTTTACTAAAGCTATAGAAGTTATAGAATAGTTTCAATAGTATTCAGTAATTAGTCTTAGTTTAGTACTCAGTTCAGAACTCAGTAGTATTTAGTTTCGAACTTAGTAAACTCAGTCAGTTCACAGAATTTAGTCAGTAATTAGTTTAGTACTCAATATTATTCCAGTTCAGTTCATATAATCAATTTATTGTCTTTCAGTTGGGAGTAGGATTCAGCACCGAGCGAGCCTAAGGATGGGGACTCACCCATTAGTTAGGACTGAGATCCCTAAAAGCAATCCCGAAGTTTCAGAACTACATAGTCAGTGTAGGTTATGAGATGTCACCTGTTAGATAGGATTGACATACTCAGGGATCACCCGCTAGTCAGGACTGATCTCAGGGGTCACCTGCTAGACTAGGACTGACCCCAAAAGCAGTTATCTTTACCCATGGCACAATACTGATACTTTTCCAATTGGGGTTACAAATTGGACCCCAATTCAGTTATCTTATTTAGGGCATACTGGTTAGATGATTACCTTTCACAGTTTCAGTTTCAATCTTAGTATATAACTCAGTTTAGTTCTACAGATTTATGACTGTCAGTACAGTCACCCAGCTCAGTATATAACTCAGATCAGTTTTTAAAACTAGGACTATCAGATACAGTCACCTAGTTATCAATAATAAAGTATCAATAAAACTCAAATAGAAGTAAATCAGTATTCAAAACTTAGTATCCAGTGTTATCATGACCTCAGTTACAGTTTACATATTCATGTATGTACTCGTATTCAGTTATGTTCATGTTACTCAGTTAGTTATTGTTCAGGAATATGAACCCATACATGTCAGACTACCTCACTTAGCATACCGGTATATTCAAAGTACTGACATATATTTTTCTTTGTGCTATGATGTCTTATATTATAGGTTTAGATATACGGGCTCCTAACCATACTTAGAAGCCCATCCTATCAGCAGAAAAATTATTAGTGAGTCCTTATAATTCAAGGACAAAGTTATTACTTCATTTTATCAGTAGTTCAGTAGTCAGAGTTAGTTAGGGGCTTGTCCCATCAACTCCAATTTTAGACAGTTAGAGGCTTTCAGACTAGAATGTATCAGATGGATATTTCAGTATTTAGTTTTTAGTATTCAGTATTTATTTTTAGTTTTGAACCTTATGGCAAGTTTCCACCAAATTTCCATATTTTCATAGTATTATTTCTCTGTTATTCCAGCAGGTAACAATCATGGGTTAGCTTGTGGTCCTTCAGGATTTTGAGCACCGTGTAGTGTTTGGGGTATAGACTCTGGGCATTACAAACTTGGTATCAGAGCCTAAGATTTAACAGAGTCTTAGGAAGTTTGAAAGCCACATCTAGTAGAGTCTTGTGAATGGTTGTGTAGTGTTCCACACCTATGGACAGGAGGCTACGAGATATTTTAGGAAAAGTTTCCCTTCTTTTAGTATTCATGTCATGCGAGTGAGCATGAGCTCAAGTTAAAATCTCAGTCTAATCCACTTCTTTCTTCCATTTATAGAACATGCCTCCCAAAAAAACAATGGAAGAAGAACAAAAAACTAGTCAGCACCTCAGCCTGTTCAGGAAGATCCCCTGCACGAGCATGTCTCTCATGCAGAATTCAGGGCTGTATTCACTACTCTAGCTAATTTAGTAGTAGCTTATAACGAACGACCAACTATTGTTCTGGCCAATCCAGTGGCCAATACTGCTATAGCCAAAATTTGGGACTTCACTTGAATGAACGTCTTCCCTTCACGTGATCTAAGTTAGAAAAAGATCCATAGGAGTTTCTCGACCAGGTTCAAAAAGTCACAGATATTATGGGAGTGACTTCTAGTGAGAGTGATGATTTAGCTGCCTATCAGCTATAAGATGCAGCCCATACGTGGTTTAAGCAGTAGAAGGTAGGTAGGGGTACAGATGTAGAGCCCATAGAGTGGGAGGAGTTTGCTACCACTTTTCTTGATAGATTCTTTCCCTTAGAGTTGAGAGAAGCCAAGGTGTTAGAGTTCACTAACATCAGGCAAGGTAATATGAGTGTGAAAGAGTATTCCCTTAGGTTTACTTAGTTAGCCAGGTATGCTCCCCATGTTGTAGCAGACAATAGTCCAGAATGAGCAAGTATGTGTTTGGGGTATTAGAGAGTATGGTGAAGGAGTGCAGGACTAGGATGTTGATTAAGGAGATGGACATATCTAGGCTTATGGCCTATGCTCAACAAATTAAGGAGCAGAAGTTTAAGAAGAAGGAGAGGGAAAATAAAAGAGCCAAAATAGGTAGCTTTAGTTTTGCTCAGCCAAGGTCAGAGAGTGGTAACCGTCCTCAATTTAGTTAGAAGTTTTCACCCCCACTTCTATCTTCAGCTAGTACACCACTACCAAAGTTCAGTAATGACAGTCATGATGGGGTGCTAGGCTCCAAAACCTAGGGTAGTGTAAGCAGTGGTCGTACTCATTTGCTTTGCAAATAATATGGTAGATATCACCTAGGTGCATGTAGATCTAGCAGTGATATATGTTTTAGATGTGGCAAGCCAGACTACAGGATGTGGGAGTATAGATTTATGGCTCAGAAGGGTAAATATTTGCACCAGCAGGGTTAGTCCAACTGTCCTTCAGTTTAGTCTGGTCGCCCGAATCGGCAGGGTGCTACTTCCAGTGCCGCCAGTGGGCAACACCCAAATAGGATTTATGCACTTCAGTCCAGACAAGATTAGGAAGGTTCTCCTGATGCGATCACTGGTATGTTACAGATCTCGCATTTACATATTTTGTCTTATTATATTTGGGAGCTTCTCTGTCTTTTATAACTCCTTACATAGTGGTCAATTTCAAAGTCAGGCCGAAAACCTTAACAAAACCTTTCTCAGTCTTCACCCCATTGGTTCAGTTTATCATAGCCCGACGGGTATATAGAAAATGCCCGGTTATGATATCTCAGAAAGTCAGGCCTTTAGATTCTAGTAGTAATGTCAGTATGTGTAGACAAGTAGTGGGAGAGAATGATACCCAATCCATCTTTACCATAGTGTAAAGTTTTATACTTTATTTATCATGGTGTCTACTCATGCCTTACATGTCAGCTCTATGATCATAGCCTATATTCGTGCACGTTAACAACAATTATGTATGCTTACAGTTCTTAGTATAAGGAGTTCCAGTTCACTCAATGTTATGAATCATGTTGCATGAATACAAAAACTCTAAACTCAGGTCATGCAGTTCATAACTTCTGCACTCATGCCTTACAGTGTGTTCAGTTCCCATAATTCATGCTATGCTCCTAATGATCAGCTAGATTCAGATTTATAGCGTGTATATCCTTAGTTTAGATCTCTTGATAAATCCATGATGTTAACATTCAATTCCTCAGGCCTCAATAAGTGTCGAGTTCGGTATAGTATTTATTCATGCTTCAAGTCCTTATGTTTTAACCCTTCAGTGAACTCTTCTTATGAAATAATATAGTGATGAGCGATTGTATACTTTTTTTACACGAGGCTGTAGTTGTGAAGATAGGCTTAAATGTCAGGTTAATGTATAAGCAAATGGCTAGCAGGAAGTTGTATTTAGTGCATGAAGGGAGGGAAATCAAAATTTTTCCTAAGATAAGAAGTTGAGAAAATGTAGAGTGTGAGTGTCTATTTAGATCCTCGATTTATGTTAGTCTCCATCACGTAGTTATCAAAACCTAGTATTTAGTTCCAGTATAGTCTCAGTTATCGTCATAGTTACAGTCTCAGTCCAGTAATCAGATCAGTAACTCAGTTCAGTTTTGGGTTTGCTTGACCATGGCGTACAATTATTAGTTATTCAGTTATCAGTATTTTAGTACCTCAGTTTAAAGAATATTTCAAAATCATGTTATACGCTTGGTATTGTATTCTCAAATAATAAAATTTTCATAATTCAAACTCAGTTATCTCCTGTTACACAGTTAGTCCTTACCTCATATACATAATACTCTATAGTTTTAGTTCAGTTATTCAGACTAAGTACAATTTAGTCTTACATGCCCAGTATTCAACTATCAGACATTAAGATAATCAGATAAGTTAGTATGTTTATGCACTTGTGCTCAGCACCCATGTGAATATTTTCAGTAGTCTTAGGTGATGTGCTGTACTAAGGTGGAGAGTATAGTTGAGAGAGTATTCAAAGTATATCTCTAAGCTTGAAAATTTGTAGTTGCAGTGCATAAGGCTTAGTTACTTCATCTAAGATGATGTTTCGTAGGCCTCGACTCATATTATATAATTTTAGCCAGGATGTGATTTTCTTATTTAGTTATTTTATTCAGCCATGTCAGGACTTCTTTCTCCCTAAAGCCGCTAGAACACTACAGAAAGAGTGTCAAAGAAAGGCCCAGTCGAATATAAGTTTTCAGCATAAGTTAATCCATAAAACCAGCAATTCAGTTTAGTAGTTAGGCAGATAATCTTTGCATGGTTGGGTTTCCCATCCTTCCATCTAGTCATACTATCCGAAGTCTCATGAACGTAACTATTTCAAGATCAAGCAATCATGTGGTTGCGAGTTCAGCTCAGTTTGGGTGTCATACCTCAGTTTTAGATCCCCTACATACAGTCAGGATTCAGTTCACAGGTGCCCTATGTACCGTCTTAATTTTTTCTCGGTATCTCAGCCAAGTCAGCATTCTTCAGGGGAAATAATGTCCCAAGAGAGAGATGCACTATAATCCCCTCGAGCTTTCATGACCTAAACCTTCCATCTTCTCTTCATGTAACAAATCCAATTTGGAGTAGTGGGTACTCATAGGTGAACCCTCAAGTTCCAATATCAGTCATAATCCATGTATTTAGGGGCTCAGTTTAGTCCATGAAATTTAGTTCATGTATCACATTTCAGGCTCAGTTATCTTCTCATGTTCCTGTTCATGCATGTTTAGTAAATGATCTCAGGTTTATCAGTATTCTCAGCCTAAGGTAACAGTCTTCCTTAGATTGGCTTAGTTTCATGTTCAGTGACAGTTACAAACTTGGTATCCATTACTGTTGCATATTCAGTCATGCATTTATAAATCAGTTTAGTCATGTACTCATGCATCAGATATACATGTTCAGTTTGAAAACTCAGCTTATCAGTAGCTTCAGTCAGGTGTTCCATGCATCAGATATGCATGTTCAGTGTGTAACCTAATCCTATCAGTGTTTCTCAGCTTAGTCAGTCTTATTCGAGGATAAATGTTCCCAAGGGCAGATATTATAAGACCTCATAAAAATTCTAAGATTAACTCAGTCCGTTAAAGCTTGAAAAGAGGTCTCAGACTTAGATATTTTAGCTAAGTGTTTACACTTAGAATTTATTTTAGCCTTCATAGGTTGGCAAATATTTCATGACCCTCATAATCTCAAAGTAATGATTTTTAGGTTTAATCATGATCAAGAATGTCAGTGGGTATTCTCGAATAAGTTTTGGATTTTTCAAACTTTATTTGAAACACATTTGAAAGCTCAAACCAGTGGATCGATATGATCAAGCTCAAACCAGTGGATCGACATGATCTCGACGCACTGTGTCACCCATCGCGTTGATGAATACGATGCATCAGTCTACGTGTCTAGTGAACCGACTCAAACTCAATGTGGTTCATTGGCCATCATGTCAATGCCAATGATACGATGCATCAGTCTACGTGTCTCTAGGCTAGTTTTTCATTCATTAAAAACAACATCCAGAGGGGTAAATGGGACGTTTTCCTCACTTCGACCCAACCCCTAAAACACAAAAATTCAGCCTTTACAAAGCAAATTACACTCTTTTCTCTCAAATTTCTCTCAAGAGCAAAACCTTAGAATATCAATTTCAAAATCAATTCTCAAGAACACGCCATCAATCTTCAAGAATTCACATATTACGGTATGTTAAGTGTTCATCCAAGGGTTTCCTTCCACCCTTGGAGTTCAAGAAACCTTTTGAACTGAAATTAAATAGTTTTGATAAATTTCATGATTGAATTTGATTGTGTTCATGACTATAATGTTAGTTGAGTTTAGAATCCATGATCAATTACAAGTTTATGAGAAATAAATGGTATGTGTGGGTTGTGGTGTGGTTTTATGTTAAAAACCCCTTTGAAATTGTAAGTTGGGATTATTATTATGATGCTTGCATGTTGTATTACAGTTGTGTACATAAATTATGCTCTTCAAGTGTTTTGGTGAATTGTTCATGTGATTTAAGTAATGAAATTATATTATGTTAGCATGTATACAAGCTCATGTAAATCAAATGATTGAAAAAATGTCTACATGAATGCATTTTAGTGAGCAAGTACTATTATGCCACTAAATTCATACAGTGTTCTACTTTTCATGCTATTGAGTCCTGGGGGTATTTAATACCTGAAGAATCTAGCTATTTACTAAATCTATATGTAAAACCCCAAATCTGGTTCTCGAAACATTACACGGTGCTTATGACCCCGAAGGACCACAAGCTAACTCATGACTGATATCTGTAACTGAGCACTGAATAATATACTATAATTATGTAAAATATAAGTTGTAAGGACATAAGGTTCAAAACTGGACTAATACTGAATATAAAACAATGTTTGTACTGGGGTATAACAATACCCAAAAAAACTGAAATAAACTGTCTGAAACATGTTGCTTTCTGAAAGCCTCTAAACTGTCTGAAATCTATGGAGTTGACGGGACATGTCCCCAACTAACTCCAAAATACTGAAATAATAAAGTAATAAAATAATCATGCTATCCTCTAATGATGAGGACTTATGCCTATTTGGCTGCTGAACGTCTGATCTACTAAAGATGCTTGGGAGCTCAGGCTATTAAATCTATGGTATAAAAAACCATAGCGGAAATACGTTAGTACGTTGAATGTACTAGTATGCAAGTGTTGTAGGCTAAATAAAATGGTTCATATGCATGAACAATACTAACTGACTGAATAATATGAACGTGAGAATACAGAAATGAATACGTAACTGTAATTGAGATTGTTATAACACTGACTCATGAATTTTGATAACATCGATTTACTGATATCTGAGAACTAATACTGGGATACTGAATGACTGAGTCTATTGAGTATTAAGGAACTGATGTCATATTACTGATAAAGAAATGACTATTTCTGATAGTTCTGATTATGAAGAACTGGTCTGATTAACTGTATCTGACAATCCTAAAATTGAATACTAATAACATGAATTTTGTATAATTAATATACTATTAACTGGGTGACTATGTCTGACAGTCCTAAAATTCTGAAGAACTATCTGAGTTCTATTACCGAGACTAAACGACAGCATCTGACAGTCCTAATTTCTATACAACTGGATTGAGTTCTATTCTGAAGACTAAATCTGAAACTGAAACTGTAGAAAGTAGTCATCTAACCAACATGCCCCTAGTAAGCTATTATAGATGAGTTGGGGTCCAATCTGTAACCCTAATTGGAAGGGTGTCAATACCGGACCACTGGTAAGGACAAACAGTGAGTTATCTCTCATATAGTAGGTACTCAAAGAAGAACGGTGGGACCTTCATATGACAGTGTTTATCCACCTCATCAACCCTCATTTTGTTAGTGTTGATGTCTCAACCTATGATGGCTACATAGTTCTGGAATACAAGGATTGCTTCTAAGGATCACACCCTCAACTGTCAGTGTGTGTCCCCATCCTTGTGTTCACTCGGTGCTAAATCCTACTCCATCTGAATAGACACTGAACATGATTAACTAAATTCAACTGGACTGAGTTCATTGAGTTTTGTTGACTGATGGAATACTATTGAAATATGATAACTGACTGAGATTACTGAGATTACTTGAGATTCCCGAGATTACTGAGATTACTGAGTAAGACTGGACTGATACTGAGTTTACTGAGTTTCCCTGAGTTATATGACTGACTGAATTCTACTGATCATGGATTGACTGAGAGTATCTTTAAAATATGACACTGGCTCTAGGCATACAGCTAAATTATCAGGTACAAGTACCCCAAGGACTCGATAGTATGAAACTGATAAGACATGACACTTCTTGAACATATGACCAATATCAACAATTCATAATACATCAATTTGGGGATTTCATGAAGCACATGGTTATCATAGTCTTGCATATGAATGGAATTGCATATAAACATGTCATACTTTCATCAACCTATTCTCATGGACATTCCCTCAACCATTCATAATGCACATAATATCATAGAAGGCATTCTTGGTCATAGGGTTAAGCATGTATTTATCAATTGGGTCATAATTAAGCTATGATTCATAATTTATATTCTCTTAGGCATTTTATCAAACACCTAGGATGCATAACTTAGGACATAGGCCTGACCATCAAATTAATACAACAAAACTCCGTATTTCAACTCAATTTCACATGTTTCAAACCACTACTATCATAGGTTCATGAACAACACATAAAGATTCCAACTTGATAATCATACAACCATAATCAACCCACAACAAAATATTCACAATACAAGATTTAAAACTTGATTCTTGGGATTCATGGATGAAAAAAATCCATGAATGAAGTCTATGCATACCTTAGTTCTTGATTCTACGAAGATTGACAGAGAGATTATTGAATTTAAGTCTTGATTTCTTGAGCTAGGGTTTCTTGGCTTGAGAGAGAATAATTTTGTTCTTGAGAGAAAGTGACAAAAAGTGATTTAATAGGGTTTTTAGGGCATAATTTTGTGGTTATAGGTTGGCCTGGGTAATGGTAAAAGACCCAATTATCCTTAGAAGGTTTTTATTTTTCATCACTGAAAACCCGATTTGGGCACCTGGCATGACATGGCGCTATCGCATCGTGCTACTGGAAATTGCCAACAGGGAAATTGGGCAATGGCGTGACACAGAGCTATCGCGTTGCCACTTTGTTTGCGAACTGGAAGTTTGGCGTGATGCGGTGTAATCACAGAGTCTTACTGGAAAAAAGACAATTCTGAATTTGAGCCTTGGTACGATACGCCATAATTGCGGAGGCCCACTGGATTTTGATGATTGCCATTTTGGCCTGCTCCACTATGCACTGATGGCTCAAGTGGCACATTGTCTTACTAAAATGGCTCTAACTCTTCGTTCGGGTGTCAGATTTGGGCAAATATTATATCGATGGAAAGCTTATTCAATTTCCCATATGACAAAAAGTGAAAATCTTAAAAATACCATATGTAAAAGTGGATTTATTTTTAAAACAAGTCTTTGACATCTTTGGGACAAATTTAAGCTAGGTTGAAGTATGGGTTAATACACTATAGTAGTTACAGAATAGTTTCAATAGTATTTAGTAATCAGTCTCAATTAAGTATTCAATTTAGAACTCAGTAGTATTCAGTTTTGAAATTAATAAATTCAGTCAGTTCACAGAATTCAGTTAGTAATCAGTTCAGTACTTAGTATTAGTCCAGTCCAGTTCTTATAATCAACTTAATGTATTTTAGTTAGGAGTAGGATTTAGTATCGAGTGAGCCTAGGGATGGAGGCTCACCCATTAGTTAGGAATGATATCCCTGAAAGTAATCTTGAAGTTCCAGAACTACATACCCAACTTAGGTTATGAGATGTCACCCGTTAGATAGGAATGACATGCTCAGGGATCACCCACTAGTCAGGACTGATCTTAGGGGTCACCCGCAAGACTAGGACTGACCCCACAACGAGTTGTGTTTACCTGTGGGACGGTTCTGACACCCTTCTAATTGGGGTTATAGATTGGACCCCAATTCAGTTATTTTATTTAGGGCATGTCAGTTAGATGATTACCTCTCATAGTTTTAATTTTAGTCTCAGTATAGAACTCAGTTCAGTTCTACAGATTTATGACTGTCAGATATAGTCACCCAACTCAGTATATAACTCAGATCAGTTTTCAAAATTAGGACTGTCAGATACAGTCACCCAGTTATCAGTAATATAGTATCAGTAATATCAGATAGCAGTAAATCAGTATTCAGAACTCAGTATCCAGTGTTATCATGACCTAAGTTATAGTTTACATATTCATGCATGTACTTTCATTCAGTTATATTCTTGTTACTCAGTCAATTATATTTCATGCATATGAACCCATGCAAATCAGCCTACCTTACTTAGCATACCAGTACATTCTAAGTACTGACGCATATTTTTATTTGTGCTATGATGTCTTATTTCATTGGTTCAGATGCACGGGCTCCTGACCATACTTAGCAGCCTATCCTATCAGTAGCAGACTTATTAGTGAGTCCTTATAGTCCGAGGAAAAAGTTATTACTTTAGTTTATCAGTAGTTCAGTAGTCGGAGTTAGTTGGGGGCTTATCCCATCAATTCCAATTTCAGTTAGTTAGAGGCTTTCAGACTAGAGTATTTCAGACGGATATTTTCAGTATTCAGTTTTTAGTATTTAGTATTTATTTTTAGTTTTGAACCTTATGGAAAGTTTCTGCCAAATTTTTATGTTTTCACAGTATTATTACTCAGTTATTATAGCAGGTACCAATCATGGGTTAGCTTATGGTCCTTCGAGATTATGAGCATCGTGTAGCATCCGGGGTACAAACTTAGGATGTTACAGAATATAAGGCGCCTTTGTTTGTCCTTCATGATCTCAAGAAATAATATAGATAATTTAAAAAGTCCTTGATAAATGGGTATAAAACTCATCTTTGGGGCTACCCAAAAATACTGTTCTTGAGCATTATATGCTTTGGTGTAGCTCGCAACCCGCTTGAGGAATTTTTGGAAAGAAATTTCCATTTTTTGTGTACTGATCCCTGTATCTACAGAAAAATGATTAGTTTTTGAGTGAAACTACTCCGTGTTGACCTTCTACTATCCTTGGTTTACTCCTCGCCCTTGGTTTACTCCTCGCCATCTTTTGGGTACTCTGTTATGTTGGGACTTCCACCCTGACTCCCCATCCCAATAGATGCTTAGGCAATCACTAAGTAAGAAGATTTGCATAGATTTTTGAAAGTAGTCTTAATTTTTGAAAACTAGTTTCAAAACTTCTATAAAATATTTAGGAAATCTCTATTAGTCATGTCATGTACTAGCTCAATGAACATCCTTCTCTTGGTTTGGACTATATCTGATGTTTGATGGAGGAATTCCATAGATTCATCTTCTTCGCTGAGGGTTTTTATCAAAAGTTATGTCATAGCCAGAGATTTAGTCTACCTAACTTTGTCGCAACTGATGACTTCTAAAGCTTGACTTTGACCTCTGATGCTGGGGAATTTGAAATATGTTCTAGTATTTAGTAGAGATTTTAAGTCCTTCCTCAAAATTTCTGCCCCAGTTTAAAGTTGTTTGAGATGGTCTCAGCTTGAGAGGATTTGAAGTTTTCGTGGGTCCTCATCTTCTTTATTGGATGATGATCTTCCTCTTGTGAATTTTTGAGATTCCTTATAGAATATTCTGACCTAATTTTCATTTCTTGGGATTATATGACCGAACTGTTGGGGCACCTATGTATCCCGTTCAAGTAGGAATCAGGTCAAATGTAGTTCAGGACTATGCTAGTTATATATAGAAAAATTTAATGGGTTGACTGAAGCTGACATAGTCTGGCTACGTATCCCTTTTGTTGGAAATTCAAGTCATCACGTAGTTCATACATAAAATATAAGGATAAATTCAACTAAGGGTTGACCAAAGCCGACATAAGCTGCCTACGTATCCCTTTCTTGGAAATTCAGGTCAAACGTAGTTTGTACATAAAAGGAACGAGATTATAGGCAATTACACGTCATAAAACAAATATTATCATAAAGGAAATTACAAATAAACCAAGGAAACAAGACCAAAACATCCTTCAAACATAGTATCTTTTTACCGGACCAAAATTAATTGGTTTGGTCCACTCTTGACCACCTATCTCAGATAGAATCAGAGTTCCTCCGGATAGTACCTTCCAGACTATGTATGGTCCTTATCAGTTGGGAGCGAACTTGCCTTTGTACTCTTCTTGGTGATGGAATATATGTTTGAGAACCAATTGCTCGACTTCAAATATTTGAGTTCTTACTTTCTTATTGAAGGAGCAGATCATCCTATGTTGATACAACTGACTGTGACACATGGTAGCTGTTTTCTTCTCATCAAGCAACATGAGTTGTTCATAGCGAGCGCGGATCCATTCTTCATTACTTAATACGGCTTCGTGAATAATCCTTAAGAAAGGTATTTCAACCTCGACGAGTATCACCACTTTATTCCCATAAACAAGTAGGTAAGAAGTTGCCCCATCATTCTTAATACCAAAAGATATTACCCTGTAATGATAAACACCCCAAGGCATAATGAAAGCCACCCTTTTTTTGCATCTTCTTCATACATTAATATCTGATGATACCCAGCGAAGCAATCCATGAAAGACTGCATTTCATACTTCGCATAATAATAGATGAGGATATGGAAGTTGGGTAGAAGAAAATTATCTTTAGTATTGGCTCTGTTCGAATCTCTATAGTCAACATAAATTCGTATCTTTCCATACTTTTTCGAAACTTGGGAAAATATTATCTAGCCATGTTGGATATGTTTTGGCCTCCACAACCTTAGACTGAATTCGCTTTGCCACTTTTTTCTTGATCTTCAAACTTAAGTCCGGCTTGAATCTCTACACTTTTTGCTTAATTGGATCAAACTCAGGAATGATTGGTAACTTATGTGACATGATGTTGGTGCTTAATCTCGGCATATCATTGTAGGACTAATAAAATATACCAATGTACTCCCGCAGTGAATGAGTTCTATTTTTTATGCTTCTGCAAAGTGAAAGCTAAGACTTGTCTCTTTGATTTCATCATGATCACCCAGGTTGACTATTCTAGTTTTCTTTAGGTTGGGCATTCTCTTGGTTTTCAAATTCCTCTATATCTTCTACTAAATGCTCCTTATCACCTTCTTTCCATTCATTATCATTCCCCTCGCTTTGTTCGTCTAACTCTTGACATGATATGACATTAACAGGCTTTAAACTACTGCTGCTGAAACAAACCAAGTTAGATATAACAATATAATCAAAGACAATAATATAATCATATTTTAAAATAACTTCTTAAATAAAGGGAGGCTTTTTCACTGAAATTTGGGAAATAACACAAACTATTTCTCATGACCTGCACAAATACGAGCCCATGCCTTTTTAAAAACTGTAAAACACGTAAAGAAAATTTGAGACATAAAAGGGTGGATCACAAAGACTCCTACGAATCATCACCAATTTTTAATACTACTGGTAATTAGCCTTTTATCTACTATGATGGGTGATGAATTATGAGCAGAGTGGAGTCCTAGTTTTGCAAAGCCTCTCCTGGTGCAACCTTTCTTACCCCATTAGACTTTACAAAATCCTCTGGTATATTATTGCATCCCTCGAACCTATTTCTTATCCCATCCCCAATACCATCATCTTTTGATATCTCATGCACAGGAAATGACTAGTACAGGAGTGGTAATGGTTTAGACAAAATCATTTTTGACTTATCTTCAATCTCATCTTCCTTTCTTGGCTGGTATCCTAACCCATGTTTAGATGATTTTTTTGGGATCATAATGGGTTCAATAGATCCTTCCAAATCCTTAGTCAAGACACTTAAGGTAGCCATGACTTTCTCTATCTTCTCTACTTCTTCTGTCTTTTTAGGATTTTCATCCACCTTAGTGATGGTCTTGCTAGACACCTATTTGCCCTCTATTTTGATTATGTTAACTATGCTCCCCCATGATTAGGCAATGGATTACTGTTGATATTTGGTGCCAGTGACTAGAGAGTGATGACTTTCTGATTGATCAAGTCTTGAATCCTATGCTTCAGGTTAATGTAGTCCTCGATACTGTGCCCCATCGCTCTCAAATAATAGGCACAATTTTGATCAACATGATAAAATTGAGAATTAGGATTGATAAGTTTCGATTGGATAGGCTGTAAATGACTATCGTCTTTCAATCTTTCAAAGAGTTGGGTGGGACTTTTACCCAATAGCGTGAAGTTTCGGGGAGGTCTTTTTTTGATGTTTGGACGTAGGGGGTTATAATGCTTTTTATTAGTGGGAGGAGGTACTTGACAATAATTTGGAGGTGTTTGAATGTTTATTCGGTTGTTTAGGAAGGCAACTTGAACATGAGACTGATAATTCAGCTGAGAAACTTGGTATTGGGGTAAAATATTTGGCTGTGGAGCTTGGTATTGGGATTGGATATTTGGAAATGGATCTTGGTATTGGGATTGGATATTTGGAAGTGGAGCTTCATACTGGGGTTGTATATTTGAAAGTGGAGCTTAACATTGGGATTGGATATTTAGAAGTGAAGCTAGGTACTGGGTTTGGGTGTAGAATACATGTTGAAAACTTATGATGGTAGAGAGGAGAGAATGTTCCTAGGCTTAAATCTTTTCTTTAATTTAGCAATAGAATTAGTAAAGACCACAGTCACATCTTCTCTTTTATTCTTTGGGAACATGAAAAACTCAGATAATGTTGGGGTTTTGACAATATTTCCTTTTTGAATGCCTTTCTTTAGTGATTCCCAGATTTTTACCAAATCTGTGAAAGTTTCCCTTATCATGGATACCATCCTGGTATAATACTCTCTCTCTTGAGCATGAGAGAACACAGACACCATATCTTCCTCAGACATGGGAGGTTGTACTTTGGAAAATTCTTTTCTCCAACGGAAGGCATAGTCTCGAAAACACTAATCATTCTTCTGCTGGATCCGATCTAATAAGTATTAGTTAGGGACTATTTCAACATTAAATGCAAACCTATTAAGAAAAATTTTAGCCAAATCCCTCCAGCTAGACCATCTTTTCAGTTCCTGAGACATGAACTAATCTAAAGATTCACCGCTTAAGCTTCGGCTGAATAGGTTCTTAGTAATGCCTCATTCCTTCCTACTCCAACCATTTGGTCACAATACCTTCTTAAATGAGCCATGGGATTTTTGGTGCCATTAAAAACTTCAAACTTAGGGACCTTGTTCCCTTCTGGTAGATCTACTTTTGGGTGCACACATAGATTATCATACCCCAAAGCATCATTATCCCCTATCCCGTGAAATTCCTTGATCCTCATAATCTCTTTATTTATATCCATCAACTTCTTTTCATTCTTATTCCTTTACTCTTTTTCCTTCTCCTCATAATGGTCTATCTCGAGATTGGGAAAAGAATTGTAGATGTCCGGGTATAAGATGACATGAGAAGGATTTGGATAGGTAGCTTGATTTTGAGGATGAGAGGAGGTTGGGTGGTAGGTGGGGAGGACATTTTGGAGATTGAGAGTATTTTGTGGAATTTGAGAGTAGTTTGGTGGAATCTGAGAGGAATTTTATGGATTTGGTAATGAATTTTTTTTGGATTTGGAGATGAATTTTATGGATTTGAGAGGGGATTTTGTGAATTTGGGAGCGAGTTTTATGGGTTTGAAAATGGATTTTGGGGATGCGGGGATGAATTTTGGGGATTTAGAGATGGATTTTGTGGGGTTAGAGATGGATTTTGTTAATGGTATGCATATGGGTTATTTTCTCAATTGGTGTTTTGGACAAGTTGAGGAGCAGAGTCAGACAATATGTTATTTGGATGGTACCTGAGAATAGACGTAATGAGGGGAAGGATCTGGAGTGGAGTCCCGTGTCCTCCTGGAGCAAGAGCATTAACAGTGATGGCCAGATTAGCCAAATCTTGAATACAATTCATCTCCTCTTGAAGAATTTCCAATTTTCTTGCGAGTTCAACAATCACCTCGCTTTGTTTTGCTATTAAATTGTCCCTGATGGTCAATGCATTTTCTTTGTCTCTTCCAGTCATTTCTGAATGATGGGTACAAGATTAGATTTTATGAACTTTTGACTAGGTGAAATAAGGATATATTGCCAGATTGTTTCAACACGGAGTAGTTTTTAGTTATCTGTAAAGTAAAATAACTCAAAGGCAGATGTGTTAGTTCCCATATATGATAAATAATGCAAGATATTTGACAAGAAGTAACCACATAGAGTTATTTTCCTCATAGGCAAATTGATCCACGAGAGAATAGTGGATAAATTTGCCTTTGATTCAAACAAACACACATAAACACCTAAAACAGTTATATCAGCTGGGTGACCCTTTAGAGCCAAGGGTTGGCCTAACATATTTGAAGGAAGTATATGCTTTTTAAATCCAATCCGTTATCCCTCAAAAACCTTCATAGGTATACATAAATGGCATAAATTCCTACAAAAGTTGCACAAAAGGGATACAATCTTTAGGGAAAGGAAAAACAACATGAGAAGAGGAACAACATCCTGCGCAAGGGATAGGAAATACTAGTTCCTAGATGCTCTTCTATCGGCCTTCGACATCTGTTGATAATAAAGAGATTCTCATATAAATATGCTTTAGATCATTAGTCTGAGAAATCACTCAATCTTTCAAATTGATCAACCTTTTGCCTGGCTTGCTTTAAATTTTTTCCTTAATTGGTGGATAATTGAAGCATCCTCACACTAAACCAAACAGAGTAAGACTTCTCCCTACCCCTAAAGGATAATGAATTGGATTAAATAACATGTATTTTCTTTAACACATAAATATGATTCGTCTGTATTGACTCGGGATCAATAGATGCAGGGCAAGTTTTCTAATGGGCCCAATACCTCCTCGGATATTGGATTGTCCTAGGTTTATGCCTAAAAAAGGGTTTTGGTTTAAATTTATCCTGGGTGTCTAGAGTGGGTTTGGATCAGGTTCCCAAGTGAATGACTTAGATTTGAAAATACAAACATCAATCAGACGCCTCATATGCTAATAAACCATTGTATTTCCAACACTTTATTTGGAGTTGAAAAACAGAGGCCGGGACATCAAAGAAACCCCAAAATAGTTTGTATATTTCAAATAGGAAGTATTCCATGAAATGCAATAGTTTATTTTCAAAGAATTCAACCACATAAACATAAACAATTTAAACAATAAAGTAGTTAGTCAAAGGAAGTCAATTCAAATATTTGGTTAGGACCATGTCATCTTATCCCTAGCAGAGTCGCCATTTCTGTTTTGCCCTTTTTAGGTTTTGAAGGTATGGAAAATATTGATTTTAACATTTTAAACTATTTCAAAACTTTAAAGAAAAATTCAAAACAATTTAAGAAATCACAGAGTCGCCACTTAATTTATTTGAAAAGAAATTAAAAAAACTTTTAAGGAAAATCCTAAGTCTTAGAACAGAAAAAAAACTTTGGCTTTTAAGAAATTCCCGGGTAAGAGGTTCTTATTAACAACTTAGGAAGGTTTTTAAGGCACCTAAAATGTCTGCTAACTTGCGGTTATCCGAACTATTTGAAAACCTCCTTATACTAACTTTGAAAAAGAGAGGTTGGTTTTTGAAAAGAAAGTGATTTTAGGAAAAAGACACGTGTAAAATAAATTTTAGTGAATTAGTAGGGAATTTAACTAAGTTTAAGTAGATTAATATCAACTAGCACATAAAAGGGGAAGGGGAAACTAGAAGACTTAGGACACTAGGCCCAAATCAATAAATCTGTCCTAAACTAATTTGGGTTATCGGTCCATCATCACCTGTCCTAATCTAAATATTGGGCATTGGGCCAGTAACCTATCCTAAACTATATTTTCGATCCCTTTTGGCCCTAAATCTGCTCCACCTATATTAATTTACAACTTTGGCTTCGAGGGCCAAATGAATGAATAAATAGATAAATAAATAAATCGATAAAGAATAAGACAATGATAAAAATAGAGACTTTTCAAGTCTCTTAGAGACCTCATCAATGGGTTTTGACCCATTTTACTTCTTCCATCATCTTCTTGAACCCGTACGCCATATAGTCGACCTTGGATTTAAATTTCAAACTTGATTCGAAGAGGTGGGCCTCATGGCCCATTTACGAAATGCAAGAAGAGAGGAGTCCATTTGGACTTGAGACATTTTGTTCATGCAAAGAAAAGATAAGGAAATTAATATACATTCAAGGCATAAAAAGGACTCATTTCAAAGCAAAAGAAAATATCAAGAACCAATCTTTGGATGACAATGATAAGCACATTTGCATACGTATAACAAGAATGAGAGTCAATGGATAAAATGCAAAGCAAGGACACCCACTTACATGTCTTATGATTTATGTTCATATTAAGAATGAATAAAGGTAAAAGGAAGAAGGCCATATTCAATGAACTAATGTGAGAACAAACAACATAAGCTTACGAAAGTAAAGGGATGAGACAATAAGAAAAATACCCATGACTTCTAAAATTGAACAAACATAGACACTAATCCATATAAAAAAAAATAAAGGGTAACTTTTCAAGAAAAGGAATCCTTAAATTTCAATTAAGGCAACATTAGTGAAGATTCATACATCCAAATCATGGCCAACCTTAGGGAAAACATGTAATGATCTATGATTTATCTTTCTAAGACATCGCTGATTCTCTTTTGATATTATGAATCAAAGAGAGACATAAATCAAGTCTTTACACACACAAAGAGAACATATAACAATCCAAAGGGAGCAAGAAAATTGGAATAAAAGTATAACATTTCTAAAAGGAAATATCGTTTAACAATCATAACATGCAGACTCAAAAATATCTAAATAATTCTATTTATCCACAAAGCTCAAAATTTCTCATCATTTTGACAAGTCAACATGCGAAAAAAAGAAATAGACATCTTGAATGAAAAATAGCTAGCACTTCATCTCTCATATAAGGATTTTGAAATCCATTAAAATAATTAGGAAGCAAATGCCAAGTCCTTGACTTAACCATTTACTATATTATTAAGGAAAAACAAATAATAGTAACTATTCTTTTTGACACAAAGAAAACAACTTTACATGCAAAAAACAAAAATACCCCGCCAACAATGAATTTAAACAAAGAATAAGAATGTGTTTTAAGCAAAGATTGAAACTTTATCCATAATAATCAAAGAATAAAGTCAAAAAGGAGAAACAATCAATATTATCTATTCTTTTTAACATAAATGAAACAACTTTACATACTAAAAACAAACATATCCGCTAATAATTAATTTAAATAAAGCATAAGTACATCTTTTAAGAAAAGATTGAATTTTTATCTATAATAATCAAAGAATAAAGTAAAAAGGGAGAAACAATCAATATTAACTATTCTTTTCAATATAAAGGAAACAACTTTACATTCTAAAAACAAACATATCCGCCAACAATAAATATAAACAAAGTATAAGTACATATTTTAAGCAAAGATTAAAACTGTAATGACCTGTACTTTTCCTAGCTCAGTTTAACTCCTAGAATGTCAAGGGTCAACTTAAAAAATGAATAACTTGATACATGTAGAATTTTCAAGCTCTAGACACACTAATGTGTAGGTAATTGACTCAGCTTTCCAACGATACCAATTTTACCTAAATCTGATACTCGGTTAAGAAGTTATGAAAATTTTAGTTAAAGTAGTAGATCACCGCGATAGGAACCGCGTCGCGGTGCAGGACAGATTCACAATTGTCCCATTCCAGTGAAGCACTGTGATTGGCCCATGTTGTGGTGAAGCTCCAATTCCCATTCATCCCATTCCAGTAGCTCACCGCGATTAGCCTGTATCGCAATAAAATTTTTAATTGGACAGACACTGCATCGTGGTGAAGTGCAAAATGACACTCAATCATTTCTAGCGACACAATGCGATTGCGCCGCGTTATGCGAAAGGCCAAAATGGCGATCGTCTTTTTTCCAGTAAGCTACTACAATAGCGGCGCATCGCGGGGGGAGGTAAAATCGGGATTTCCAATTCCGATTAAAATTTTAAAAGGGCAATTTAGTCATTTCCCCAGCCCTCAAATCATGAATAACAGAGAATTAAACCTATTATAAGTCTATCATGCTCACTTTTCATCAACTTTCTCTCAAAGAAATCTTAGAATATCAAATCTTCATCCCCAAGAAATCCAAATTCCACCATTCTTTTTCCAAGATAGCTTAAAATTAATGATTCCTAATTCAAGAACTTCAAGAATATATCTCCAGGAGCACGAGTAGGAACTCAAAGTTCAAGTTTCTTGATCTAAGCATCAATTAGGGCATGTGGGGTTTTCAAAAAGGATAATCGTTTCATCTTGGTGCCCAAACTAGTTTTTATTACAAAGTTACCTGATTTTGTATGATTACCAACGAGTTTCAAATTAGGATGCATACCCAATATTGTTATTTGCAAGATTATGAGATTTCAAGTGATTTAGATGTTAAATTGCATGACTACTTTCGTATTTTCATACGTATTGCAGAAATTTTTAGATTTAGACTTGAATTATCAATATTTTCATTACTTACCATGAATTTTTTGATGATTTGACATGAAATAGATGCATGGTTTATTAGTCCTAGTTTGAATGTTGTTATTTCAAGAAGATTATGCTCTTAAGCATCCCATGATTTGTTATATTCAGATTTTGAACAAAATTTAATCTTTTGATCACAGCTTAGATACGGAATCCACTTTACAGATTTAGCTACAGTTTATAGTAAATAAATTTACAAGAGGTTTTCATTGTAAACCTTTATATTAGTTTTTAAAAGTGGATTTCCTACAGAATGATCATATCGATTAAAGGGAGTAGTATTTATCATCAAGTTGGGTATGTTTACATGCCCCAAAACTACGAGCCAACGTAGGTACGTATTATTAGATTATTCCTATTTTTATATGGATGGCAGTTATAGATGTGATAATTTAGATTAGGTTATACTCCTTGGCAAGAGTATGTCACCTCTCCCTAACGTAAGGTTTTCCCATAAGGGAACTAGACGTTGGACACTATGATAGCTCACATAGTATATGTCGGTTAGAAGAACCTCTCTACAGCTTATAAAAAAGAGTTAAGAATAACAAAAATGTTTCTAGAAACTAAGTCTAAAGATTCATAAATTTTATTCAGATATTACTTTATATGTGGCATTAGTTACAGATGTTAGCTTTCAGATTTCAGATATAAAAGTGAGTCCTTTCTACACTTAGACAACATGATTTAAAGATAGAATACAAGTACAACTTTTAGAAACTAAATATTATGACTCACTAGATCTATGAAACATGTTTTGCTATTCATGATTATGATTTTCAGTTTTTAGATATTCCAGCTTATATGAGTCATCTACATTTAGCATGCATTCTTTTATAAATTTATAATAATATTGAGCTATTGATTTACTTATACATCCACCACCATATACTCAGTACAATCTAAAAGTACTGATCCATATATGTCTATGTGTTACATTATCTCATAATGTAGGTTCAGGTGCTCAGTTTTAACAGCGTAAGTGATTTCGAGCATCTCCATCTACATCCCAACAGTAGGTGAGTCCTCATAGTTTGAGGACTTAGTCATTCAATTTTTTAGCTTATTAGTATAGATGATTCAGTATTTTCAGATAGTTTGAGTCAGCTGGGGGTTTACCCCAGTGAATCTCTAGAATTAGTAGTAGAGGCTTATCAGACTGCTAGATATGATTCGGATTTCAATTTTGATTGATAAAACTCTTGATTTTAGTATTTTCAGATATTATATTCAGATAGTTTCAGCTTAGCTCATATAGAATCCCATATTTTAACTTGATATATATGTATACTTCCCTATTATGAGTTTTATATTTAGTAGATGTCTTACAGGGTTAGCTTAAGGCTACTCGTAGTCTTGAGCACCGTGTGACATCTCGGGACCATTTTTGGGGTGATACAAACTTGGTATCAGAGCCAGGTTATAAGAGTCCTGGGGAGTCAGACAAGCAACATTATGTAGAGTCTTGATCAAAGATATAAAACATACCACATTTATGAGTAAGAGGCTATGAGATATTTTTATGAAATCATATCTTTCTTTCTTGATCTATCATGCTTACAATGTCTCTATCTACGTTTAACTTGTAATCTTACATGATAGTTGAATATACCTCCTCATCGAGCTAATGCCTACAAAAATAATAACCAGCCACCCTAGCCTGCTGACCCTCTGAATGAGAATGTATCCCGTGCTGAATTTTGGGCTGCCTTTCAGGTATTAGACCAAGCTATGATTGCCGATGTTCAGGGCAACCATTAGGCGACAGTCTCACTTCAGTAGAATGGGGATTTAGCAGTAGCCAAAATCTGGGACTTTATAAGTATAAATTCACCAGAGTTCTTTGGGTTAAAAACAGGTGAGAATCCACAACTTTATTTAGATGAGGTAAAAAAAATCAGCCATATTATGCATATTTCTAAAGAGGAGAGTCTAGAGTTGGCATCCTATAGATTGAAGGATGAAGCATATGATTGGGTAGTTATGTAGAAGAACGGTAGAGGTAAGAATGTAGCTCCTATGAGTTGACAGGTATTTCAGGATGATTTTCTAGATAGGTTATTTATACATGAAATAAGAGAAACTATGGTAGAGGAGTTTGTAAACTTGAGGCAGGGATTGATGACAGTGAAGGAGTATTGCCTTAAGTTCAAGCAGTTATCTAAGTATGCCCTGATATGATGGCTGACCCTAGGAAGAGTATGAGTAAGTTTGTTACTGGAGTATCTGGTTTAGTAGTCAAAGAGTGTAGAATTGCCATGCTTATTGGGGATATAAATATTGCTAGGTTGATGATTCATTCTTAACAGATTGAGGAAGAAAAGATGAAAGAGAGAGAGAAGGGAAATAAGAAGGCTAGAACTGTGCAGTTTGAGTATGGCCATACAAAGTTTGGAGAGAAAAATTGTTTACAATTTCAAAATCATTCATCTATGCCAGTGCCATCTTTAGCCAGTGCTCCCCCTAGAGCTATTCAAGAGTAGTAGGGTAAAACTCCTATGTCCAAATCTTAGAATAGTATGAGTGGGAAAACCCAGTTATCTTCCATGTGCTAAGTGTGGTAAGAATCATCTTGGTGAGTGTTTGTTGGGATAGAAAGGTTTTCATGGTTGTGGTAAGTTGGGACATGGAGTCAAAGAGTGTCCGAATGCTAAGCAGGGAAACAGAGATATTCTTCCCCAGACTCAGACTACTAGCGTACCAGCCCCTCTAGGTTGCCCAGTTCCTCCTCAGGGCGCATCATCCAGTATCGGTGGCGGTCAGCACCAGAATCAGTTTTATACTTTACCATCCTATCAAGAGCAGAAGGATTCACTAAATGTTGTTACTGGTATGCTTCGTGTCTTTCATCTTGATGTTTATGTGCTGTTAAACCCTGGGTCAAATTTCTCTTATGTTCTCCCATTAGTTGCAGTAAATTTTGAAATAGGTCCTGAAAGATCCCTAAGCCCTTCTTAGTTTATACCCTAGTGGGTGAGTGAGTTGTGGACAAATAGATCTATAGAAAGTGTCCTATCACTATCCTTTATAAAATCATGCTAGCAGACTTAATTGAGTTAGATATGGTCATCTTTGACCTTATTCGTGGTATGTATTGGCTCCATTCTTGTTATGCATCTATAGATTATCGCTCCTGAGTAGTGAAGTTTCAGTTTCTAGATGAGCCAGTCTTTGAGTGGGAAGGTATTTCAGTGTCTCCCAAGAGTTATTTCATATCCTATATTAAAGCCAGAAAGTTGATCTGAAAAGGGTGTATCTACATTTAGTTCAAGTCAAAGACACTAAGTCTGAGGCTCCAATAGTTTAGTCAGTCATGTAGTTAATGGATTTCCTGATGTTTTTCTCAAAGATTTGCCAAGGGTACCTCCCAATAGGGAAATAGAATTCGGTATTAGCCTTCTTCCAGATACTCAACCTATCTCTATTCCTCTATGTTGTATGGCTCTAACCAAGCTTAAAGAGTTAAAAGAGCAGCTTAAATACCTCTTAGATAAAGGTTTCATAAGGCCTAGTGTCTCTCATGGGGTGCTCCCGTCCTATTCGTTCGAAAGAAAGATGGTTCTTTGTAAATGTGTATTGACTATTGTCAGCTGAATAAAGTCATAGTCAAAAATAAATATCATCTTCCTAGGTTTGATGACTTATTCGAACTACTCCAAGGTGCAAGTTATTTCTTAAAGATAGACCTTAGATCCGGCTATCATTAGCTTAGAGTAAGGGAATGTGATATTCTAAAGACAACTTTTAGAACCCGTTATGGTCATTTTGAGTTTCTAGTCATGTCCTTCGGGCTAACAAATGACCCAGTAGCCTTCATGGACTTTATGAACTGAGTGTTCAACAGTATTTGGACATCTTTTTCATAGTCTTTATAGATGATATTCTTTTCTATTCTCATAGTAAGGATGATCATGCAAACCACCTTAGAATTATGTTGCAAAATCTTAAGGTGTATATTGATATGTTTATGGATCAGAAAAGTTTGTAGTATGTGTTTACTCAGAGGGAGTTAAATCTTCGTTAGATAAGGTGGTTAGAATTGTTGAAGGATTACGACATGAGTGTGTTTTATCATCCGGGCAAGGCCAATGTAGTGGGTCTATGGGTAGTGTTGCTCATGTGGAGAATGATAAGAGAGAACTAGTTAAAAAAATGCATGGACGATTCAACTATTGTAGTCCCTATATAAAGAACAATTATTCAGAATATCCTTTCTTATGAAGAAATTCTAGTAAAGATTCTTGATCATCAAATTCATAGACTAAGGAACAAAGAAGTTCCCTTGGTCAAAGTTCTGTGGCGAAATCAGTTTGTTGAGAGTGCTACTTAGGAAGCAGAAGCATACATGCATACCAAGTATCATCATCTCTTCTCCATGAACTCAGATTTAGCTGAAGGTAACAGTCTTCCTTAATTCAGTTTTTTTTGGTCTCAGATTCAGCTATATAGTTATCTTCATGTAAATTCATGCATTCGCAGATTAGTTCAATCTCTCAGTATGTTTTAGATTCAGTCATGCAACTTGTTTTAGTTATGGATGCCATCATATAGCCTCAGTCCCTCAGTATCTTCAGTTTAACTAGTCTCATTCAAGGGCGAATGTTCCCAAGGGGGAGATAATGTAATACCCTATACTTTTCCTAGCTCAGTTTAGCTCCTAGAATGTCAAGGGTCAACTTTAAAAAATAAATAACTCTTTATACATGTAGAATTTTCAAGTTCTAGACCCACCAATGTGTAGATAATTAACTCAGCTTTCCAACGATAATAATTTTGCCTAAATTTGATACTCGGTTAAGAAGTTATAGCGATTTTAGTGAAAGCAGTAGCTCACTGCAATAAGCATCGTGTCGTGGTGAAGGACAGATTCACAATTGTCCAATTCCAGTGAAGTACCATGATTGTCCCACGTCGCGATAAAGCTCCAGTTCCCATTCGTCCCATCCCAGTAGCTAACCACGATTAGCCTGTATCGTGATAAAATTCCTAATTGGACAAACACCGCATCATGGTGAAGTGCAAAATGACACTCGTTCATTTCCAATGACGCAACACGATTATGCCATGTTGTTCCAAAGGCCAAAATGGCGATCATCCTTTTTCTAGTAAGCCACTAGGATAGCAGTGCATCGCGGTAAGAGGCGAAATCGAGATTTTCAGTTTTGAGTAAAATTTTAAAAGGGCAATTTAGTTTTTTCCCAAACCCCCAAATTGTGAATAACAGAGGATTAAACCTATCTTAAGCCTATTATGCTCACTTTTCATCAACTTTCTCTCAAAGAAACCCTAGAATATCAAACCTTCATCCCCAAGAAATCCAAATTCCACCATTCTTTTTCCAAGATAGCTCAAAATTAATGATTCCCAATTCAAGAACTTCAAGAATCTATCCTCAGGAGAACAAATAGGAACTCAAAGTTCAAGTTTCTTTATCTAATCATCAATTAAGGTATGTGTGTTTTTTCAATAAGCATAACCCTTTCATCCTTGTGCCCAAAACTAGTTTTAATTACAAAGTTACCTGATTTTGTATGATTACCCATGAGTTTCAAATTAGGGTTTATACCCAATATTGTTATTTTCAAGATTATTAGATTTCAAGTGATTTAGATGTTAAATTGCATGATGACTTTCGTATTTTCATGCGTATTATGGAAATTTCAAGATTTAGACTTGAAATATCAATTATTTCATTACTTAGCATGAGTTTTATGATGATTTGACATGAAATAAATGCATGGGTTACTACCCCTATTTTAAATGTTGTTATTTCAAGAAGATTATGCTTTTAAACATCCCATGATTTTTTATATTCATATTTTGAATAAAGATTTGATCTTTTGATCACAGTTTAGATATGAAATCCACTTTACAAATTTAGCTAAAGTTTACAGTAAATAGATTTATAAGAGGTTTTCATTGTAAACCTTTATATTAGTTTTTAAAAGTGGATTTCCTACAGAATGAGCATACAGATTAAAGGGAGTAGTATTTATCACCAAGTTAGGTATGTTTACATGCCCTAGAACTATGAGCCAACGTAAGTATAAATTATCATATTTTTCCCATTTCTATATGGATGACAATTACAGATGTGATCACTTAGATTAGGTTATACTCCTTGGTAAGAGTATGACACCTCTCCCCAATGTGAGGTTTTTCCCTTAAGGAAACTAGACGTTGGACACTTTGATAGCTCATATATATTGCTTTGTATGAGGTATTAGTTACAAATGGCAACTTTCAGATTTCAGATATAAAAGTGAGTCCTTTCTACACTTAGACAACATGATTTAAAGATAGAATACAAGTACAACTTTTAGAAACTAAATGTTATGACTTACTAGATCTATGCAACATGTTTTGCTATTCATTATTATGATTTACAGTTTTTAGATATTCCAGCTTCTGTGAGTCATCTACATTTAGCATGCATTCTTTTACTAATTTAAAATAATACTGATAAATTGATTTACTTGTGCGTTCATGCCTATATACTCAGTACAATCCAGAAGTACTAATCCACATATACGTCTATGTGCTACATTGTCTCATAATGTAGGTTCAGGTGCTCAGTTTCAGCAGCGTGAGTGATTTCTAGCATCTCCATCTACACTTCGACAGTTGGTGAGTCCTCATAGTTTGGAGACTTAGTCATTCATTTTTTTGGCTTATTAGTATAGATGATTCAGTATTTTTAGACAGTTCGAGTCAGCTGGGTGTTTGTCCCAGTGACTCTCTAGCATTAGTAGTAGAGGCTTGTCAGACTGATAGATATGATTGCGATTTTTAGTATTAATTGATCAGACTCTTGATTTTAGTATTTTCAGATATTATATTCAGAAAGTTTCAACTTAGCTCATATAGAATTCCACATTTTAGCTTGATTATATATCTATACTTCCCTATTATGAGTTTCAGATTTAGTAGATAGCTTACAAGGTTAGCTTAAGGCTACTCATAGTTTTGAGCACCGTGTGACGTCTTGAGACCCATTTTTGGGGCGTTATAGAAACTTTATCTATAATAATCAAAGAATAAAGTCAAAAAGGTACGTATAACTATTGCTAGCTTTTTTTTATACCATTAAAATAAAAATAACCATAATATCAATACCACAACGTCCTATGGCCTTCAAGGCTGTCACAACGAACAATCCCAGCAAACAAAATTATAACAACGAACTACAAAGAAGAAAAAGATAAAGAAGAAAATGATAATAAAACTAAAAAAAGGGAAAGGTGTGTTTACCTTTTTTGGGGCAACAAAATGGGACTACAAACTTTCTTTGGTGTCTTGATCACCACCGGAAGGCTTTCAACTCGAGAACTTTGATTAGCCCACGAATTTCGTAGGAAAGGAATATATTTTACTAAAATAAAAACTCTTCTTTGCTCATAGCCTTTTTTCCAACCTTGAGACTTGGTCTTTCTACTAAAATAGTGGTAGTATTTATAGGAAAGGATGGGGATCTAATTCTATTAATCTGCCAATATGGGAGAAAGTATTTAGGGGTGTTTTTGAAATTTTAACAATTGAAGATAAGGTAAGGTGGAAGATATGGTGGGGGGAAATTGTACAATGTAGTACAATTTTTGAATTTTAAAATTGGAAAAAGGACAAAGTTGAGGAAGAATTGTACAATGTAGTACAATTTTTGAATTTCAAAATTTAGAAAAAGGACAAAGTTGAGGGAAAATTATATAATCTAGTGTAAATTTGAAATTATTTTTGGTGGGGATTGGATAGAAGTTATGAGAGTTTTTGAGAATTTTGGGGTTATTTAAAATATAGTTCCAATTGAGATTTAAATTTAGCCAGATTTATTTAATTTTGACCAAATTAAAAATCAATTGGCGGATTGCATTGCAATTATGGCTAGTTTGGTTTCAATTAAGGCAAAATCTAATAGATTGGCTAAATTTAATTGAAATTTTATACAAATTAATACTTTTTTTAATCCCGAGCTTCTTGATTTAATAAAATCAAATACATGTTTATACAAATAAATTATTTTTGAGAGTAAATTATATTTAAATCAAGACTTTATCCGTTCAAATTAATTTTCAAGCTTATCTCCATAAAAGCTGAAATTCTGATAAAAATATTCGTTCAAGTAACAAAATTTATACAATCTCGTACATGTGAATACAAAAATGTATAATAATCACTTAAATAACAAAATTAACCTAAATAAATATTTTAGAGCGCATTTATTTGGATGAAATAAATATTTCACTTTTATTTAAAATTAAAAAAATCCAGGATTAAATTTAGTCATGGAGGACAAAAATTAGGTGTCAACAGTCAAAATAACCTCAGATGGAGAATCTGACTTTGCCAATGCGTCCGAAACGTCGATTTTCAGGTGGTAACATGTTTGGTTGGGTTTCATGGTTCTTAAATCTCATTTCGACCCTCCATTTGAAAAATTATAATTTCTGGTTGTGGGTGTCAACTTTGTGAAAACATATTTTTTTTCTAAAATTTGATATCTCCATTGAGTCAGGAGTATCAAATTTAGTGTGGTTGCATAATTCATTTGGGTATATCAAACTCCTGACGAATCCGGGGCACCTCATCGAAATCTGCTTGGACTTAAAAAATCTGGTGCACCAGACTGCTGGTGCAACCTGATACACATAAGGTAAATCGGGCTCAGGGAATGCGTTTTATGCATCAAAATCCCGGTAACCCGATTACAGTATAAATATCCCTTCCCTCTTTTTTCTCATTCTTTTATCTTACCTTTTGAGAGTTAAATCCTAAAATAGTGCAAGAGCATAAAAGTGAAGCTTGTGGGAGTTTGGAAGCTTGATTAACATCTATTTCTCGATTCTTTTACATATTTAAGGTGAGATTTTATCCCTTTTCACTCTAATTCCTTGATTAATTCTCAAAACCCCAAAAATCTTAGGTTTTGATTTTAAACCCCAATCACTTCTTTTCACTTAAATAATGTTTTAATCATATAATTACTATTTTTTCATTGATTTAACCTTCAAGACAACTTCAATCCTTGATTTTAACATGATTTTCAAAGATTTTACCCGATAAAGGTTAAAAATGGGTTTTTCTTGATTTGAACCTCATTTTTGACTCTATTTGACTTGAGTTTTCATCTGTAGATTTCTAAAAATACGGGAAACATATTTTTGAAGTAAAGTTATGATTTTGTACTTCTTTTTTGAAAACCCATTTTGGGGTTTGTTTTGACCCCGAATTAAAAGTAGGCAATAAGGGTATCATTGGCTTTGTTTTGACCCATTGATTTTATATTTCTTGGCTTTAATTTACTTCGGGATCTTTGTGGAAAATAAGATCGTGGGTTCAAAGTGTAGATGACCAATTTTGACATTCAAAATAGGTTGTGGCTTAACTCTTTCAGACTAGGCTAGGTAGTAAATGATGATACTATTATGCCCACGCACACACACAAGTGTAAGTGGTCGAACCATGTAGTAAAGTTTCCCTTTATAAGACAAGTATCGATCCCACATGGACTTGTTTTAACAACTATCCTATTTTAGTTAACAATTGAGATTAAATTGATGTTGAAGCAACCAAAAGAGTTTATGAGTTGTAAATTGAAATTAAAGTAAATAATGCAATAAAGTAAATTTCTTGGGCAATCAATAAGGAGATGCCCAGGGTTAAGGATCTGCGAACAATCATAATAATCTATTGAACTTCAGTGGTTAGATTACTTATCTTGGTTGTTGATACACAGGGTTAATATTATGCTCTTGATCTCTCGAGCCTCTAATCACCTATTTAACTTAGCCCCACAGCTACATCGTTGAGCGGGGATATGGGAACTAAGCTAAACACATTTATATATCATATTGTATTGAACCTAATAGGAAACATAGGTATATCACTAGCTTACACGCAAATTACAACTTTATTCTGTAGAAGCTTATAATCCTACTATATTTACCCTATGTTTTATCCTCTTATTCTCGCTCTCGAGTTCACAAAGATAATAATAGATGTATTCTAAGGGTTGTGAATCCTTAAAATAGTTATAACAAGGATAAATAAACAACTAAATTTGATAAGAAACCAAAACCTAATCAATACAAAGCAATAGTAATCATGTTCTTGGCCTTAATCATGGAAAGGGGGCTTTTAGCCACTCATGGACATAATTGTAATCACAAAGGTGGAAATCATGTTAAAATCAATAAAATCAATAAAAAACTAAAGTAAAGTTATATAAACCCTAATTGAAGTGTTTTACATCCTTTCTCTAAGTTTCAAAGCCGTTCAAGGTGTTTAACATCAAGTTCAAGTGTACTATTTATAGGAGGACAATTTGGTCGCTTTTGGATTAAGGTCCGCATCACCCCTCTTATTCCATGGACTAGGGTGTACGACTAAGACTCATCATGGTGATACACTATAAATTGTACCCCTCTTAATGGGAAAATAATGCCCTCTTGAATGCCCAAAATTATGTTTTGGACAACTTTTGTTGAGGGAAAAAGGCCCAACTTCCCTTGGCCTCTTTTTCCCGTGTAAATAACCCTAGTGGCGTGACCCTTATTCCTGAGGAATAGCCCTCATAATGTGACCTTCATAAAGGTGGAATAGCCCTCACAGCGCGAGGCTATTATGACCCCTTACTGTCTCTCACGAAAATAGTCATAACTTTTTTCTCAGGTATCAATTTAAGGAAAAATTAGTATAGTTGGAAATATAAATCAACTATCTATTATTTGGTGGGTCTTGAGATGCAAAATTACACATATATCAAAAGTTATACACGTTTAAAGTCGATTCTTGAAGCATCGAATACCAAAATTTGGCCGAATCAAAGGTTTTTATCTCAACTTTGCTCTAAGTGTTTTCTATGAACATTTTTTACTTCATAATCATTCTTCAAACTAGGATAATGATCATGAAACATATATTCACATACAAATCATAGGATTAGAATTTACACATGATGTAATGACGATTCAATTTCTAGTTTAAAAATGCAGGGTGTTACATTATCTCCCCCTTGGAATCATTCATCCGTGAATGATGGATAGGAACTTGTTGAAATCTTATAAGTATGGAATGATGTATACATGAAATGTTTGGTATTGAAGGATATAGATGAGCTGAAACATTATAACTTTATCATGAAACTAATTTTCAGAGCTGACTTGACTTTATTAATAGTAAGGAGCTGGTTCATGCTAAGAGTTTAGAACTCACTTAAAATGTTCATGATATGAACTTACATATAGAACTAAGAAGTGCTAACTGATGGAATAAAATTCCAAGAGTTACTAAGGATGGAATAAAGTACATAACTTCTCATTAGGAATTGTCCCTAAACAAAACACATATAAGAACCAAAAGAAAAGGGCTTCATGGCATCACCAAGTACATTATGTTAGAACGAATCATGAGATAACGAGAACAAGGTCGTACAAGGGTATCATAATATTTAAGTTGAAATACCTGGAAAACTGAGGTCATTCGCTTAACATTTATGAACTGAATAATGGCTAAATTGTAAAATATGAAACATGATGCATGAACTGAACTGAATTCACAATTTGGATGGACGTGAATGAATTACCTTATGGAATAGACACACTCATGGAGCTTTGGATAATAAGACTAGAAGGATAGTTGGAAAACTATAGGAACTTATCAGACTGATTATTAAACTAAATTGCTGGCCATATAGACTGAATCATACTGAAAGCTTATCCTCAATCAGAGTATTTCTTCAACACTCTTTCTATGAAGTTCTAATATCATTAGGGAGAAAATAATCTTGGCATGATCTGAACGAGTGATGTTGGGCTTATTTATACGTCTAAGCACCATAACTTACCCATGTTTTAGCTAAGTTTTGAGGATAAAATACATAATTCTTGCACTTTTAGTCTATTTTTAGTTAAGTGAGCTGACCTATGTGATTAGCATGCTTTTCAGGTACTAATGAGGAAGATTACAACACTTTGGGGACCTGTGGACAGCAAAGAAAACGTCACATAAAAAGGAAAGCAACTTTTGGACTGAATGTGATATATGGGAACTTTTTCCCGGGCAAACTCAATATTTTTAAATAGTTAAGGATGCAGTAGCAATTTATTAGAGAAGGATGTTATTAAAAGCCTTATTGCTGAATTTTGAGGGATATTGACATTCTGTATTATTTTGAAAACAAGAGAAAGCGGCTTAGCTTGAGGACGGAGAGAGAGAAATGTTTTTCTCTCTTATTTTTGCTATTCATCTTTATCACCAAGATTGTTCTAAGTTTTGGTATGATGAATATTTCTATTTTGATTTCCTTTTTATTCATGGGTAGCTAAGTTTATTTGTTAGGGTTATGGAAACCTTGTAGTATACTCTCTATTGCTATGGGTTTTTGAATTTATGTTGTGTTAATCCACTTATATCATTACTCTCTTCATTTTGATTGAATTCTCATGGTTGCAAAAATAGGGAATGCACCATTATAGCAATAACTTGTTCGATAGAAAATTTACTGTTTGGAAAAAAGAGTGTGACAAGAAAATAGAGTTTCCAACCTCTATTTTACATGTTAATGCCTTAGCAGGACTAACTTCTTGGAGAGTTCATACAGTTGGTTGTACACTTTGGATTTGAGAGAACTAAGGTGAATAAATCCTTAATGGTTGAGAAACACTTGGATTTAGAATTTGAATACGTCTCTCTATAAGTGAATACATGTATAAAATCCGTATTACTCATAGTTAATAGAGAAGTAGAAGCTACAAGGTGGACATAACCCTAACTTGTCATTCTCTGTGATCAAATATTATTACACATATCATCTCATCATTACACTGATAATATTATTGTGCACCTAAACTGAAACCCCCTTACTTTGGAACCTTCGATCAACAGTCTAATAATAATCGCAATACTTAGTGATCATAGTATTCCCTGTGGGATTTGACACCCAACCCAGTTGGGTTCTATATTTGACAGCGATCGCTTGCACTTTCTGACGAGATTTGTAATTTGGGCGTATAAAATTTTGGCGCCGTTGCCGGGGAATATGGTTGTCAACTAAGTTTGTGATAGTTAATAGACCCTTTGGTCAAAGATTGTCAAATTTTACTTTTTGTTTGTTGTTTTTGTTTTGTTCAAGTTTAGTGTATTGCATGCCAAATACACGGAGATCTGGTCAGCCATTATTACCTATAAATCCTGAAACACATCTCATTGGTAGAATGGATGCGCAACGAGACCTTGAAAGGATAGCTACTCAACAGGAGCAGGCTAGATTAGCTGCATTGGCAGCTGCGCAAGTAAATCAACAGAATGCTGATAACCCAGGTCGGGTACCAAATCTTGATGATAAGGACCTGGGTGATGATGAGTTATTAAATCCAAGGCGTGCAGATGATGTGGCTACACAAGTGAACAGGAATGTCAACAGAGATCGTCAAGCTAGGATGAGACCCGAACGCCAAGCTGTGCAAGTTGCTTTTGAAGGTGATGACAACTTGGATGGGGCTGGTTCCACAGGGGCTATTATTCCTCCACCCTTGGCACCCGGAGCCAAGTTCAATATCACTAGCACCATGATCCAGCTATTGCAACTCAAAGGGTTATTTGGTGGACTTGCAGGTGACGATCCGAATATGCATCTGATTAATTTTATCTCAACATGCAAATCGTTTGACAATCCAGGGGTTGGACAAAATGCGATCTGGCTGTGCTTATTTCCATTGTCTCTATCTGGAGAGGCAACGCTATGGTTAAATGGGCTAACTCCTGACTCTATTACCAATTGGAGGTAACTGAAAGAAGCTTTCCTAGAAAGATTCTTTCTGCCATCGAAGAGAGCACAATTAAGAGATGAGATAAGCAATTTCAGACAGCTTCCAACTGAAGCTCTCCACGAGACATGGGAGAGGTTTAAGAAGAAGCTTATGCGGTGCCCAAATCATCAGATGACCAATGTCCACTTGATGGAAATATTACATAGGGCTTTGAACTCGGTGACTAAGCCAGTGGTAGATAATGCTACGGGTGGGTTATTCATGGACCTTAATTTTATTGAGGCATGTGATATGCTAGATCATATGACAAAGCAGAGTAGAGCTTGGCATACCAGGGATTCTGAGGTAGCAAGCTTTACTGTATCTATTGGCATGACGGTAGAACAGAGGCGAAGAGAAGAGAAACGTGACCAGGATATGGCTCACGTGAAAATGCAGATGGACCTCCTTACTAAGCATTTATTATCAGGAAAGATAGAAAAGGTCAAAGCTATTGTATTACAGAGAAGAGATGACTCCGATTCTAAGGAGAAAGCAAATTATTTGAATAATCAGGGGGGTTTTCGAGGCAATGTCCAAGGAAACCAAGGTAGGAACTATTATGAAAAATCCAGATACAAGGACCGAAACCAAGGGAATTAGAAGAATAAGAATGATAGGAGCGGGTTGTATGTCCCTCCTGGAAATCGTGAAGCTGTTGCACCTAGCTCTGGGAAGATGTCCATGGAGGACATGATGGCTAAGCTGTTGAAAGGAGTGGAGGCAACTAACACGGGAGTAGCTGAGGTAAAAAATGATTTGTCCTCAATGAATCAATTGGTTGACTCCCATTCCACTTCAATAAAACAGCTGGAATAACAAATGAGTCAACTATCGACGACATTTAATCAAAGGAAAGCTGGCACTTTACCAAGTGAAACTGTGTAAAATCCAAGAAAAGATGGATCATGTTTGGCTATTACAACCAAGAGTGGTAAGGTGTTGGAAAATCTATCCAAGGGCAAGCCTGTGGTTGATAGTATGGAGGAGAATACTGTTGAAACAGATTGTGATGATTCTGTAGAAGTTGAAAATCAGAAAGAGAACGTTCATGATACTACACCTAGATGTCAGCAGTCTAAAAAGATTGATAATGGAAAGCACAATGAAAAGGAAGTAGTGGAGAAAACTCTTCCAAATCCACCACCACCTTTTCCTCAGAGACTAAAGAAGAAGGCTGATGACACCAGGTTCAGTAAATTCATGACCATGCTAAAGCAGTTGACTATAAATGTGCCTTTGGTGGAAGCACTAGAGCAAATGCCAGGGTACGTCAAATTCATGAAGGACCTTTTGACAAAGATAAGGGCAACGAGCTATGAACTGGCAGATAATTTTCATTATTGCAGTACGATTGCCATGAGGTCTTTGGTACAGAAGAAGGCAGATCCATGTGCTTTCACTATTCCTTGCACGGTTGAATCTTTAGATTTTGCTAAGGCTTTATGTGATTTAGGGGCTAGCATCAATTTTATGCCACTAGCCATTTATAGATAGTTGGGGTTGGGGGATCCTACACCAACCAATATGCGGCTTGTAATGGCAGATAGGTCGGTAAAACGACCTGTTGGTATCTTAGATGATGTATTAGTAAAGTTTTCTACCTTCATTTTTCCTGCAGACTTTCTTATTTTGGATTGTGAGGTGGATTTTGAGGTGCCCATAATCTTGGGTTGACCTTTTCTCATAACAGAAAGTGTCCTTATTGATTTGCGAGCAAATGAGCTTTTATTTTAGATGAATGACGAAGTGGTACGTTTTGATGTATGCAAATCAATGAAGCAGCCCAAGGATATAAATGTGTTCTCTATAGTTGATGTTTATTATGAGGATGATAAGGAATTATCTTTAGAGAAGCAGCTTACTATTGAGCCATTGGCTGCTGTGCTTTTGAACTTTGATCGTGAGGATGTTAAAGAGTACGAAGAAACTATCTCTGCTTTGATAGGAATGGGGCCGTATTTTTATGCCCCCAAGAAGCTGGACCTTGACCTTAAGAATTGACCTTCACCACCGGTGAAGCCATCCATTGAAGAGCCACCGGTGTTAGAATTGAAAGACCTACCCAGTCATCTAAGGTATGTGTTCTTAGGTAGTGGAAATACACTGCCGGTTACTATTACTGCTGATTTAGGTGAACAATAGGTAGAGGCTCTCATCTCTATTCTGAAGAGGTACAAGAGAGCTATTGCTTGGACTATTGATGATATAATTGGTATTCCTCCTGACATATGTATGCACAAGATTCAGCTAGAGGAAGATTGCATACCCACTATTGAGCATCAGCATCGTCTAAATCCACCTATACAAGAGGTGGTGAAGAAAGAAATCATAAAGTTGCTAGATGCAGGGGTGGTGTACCCAATCTCAGACAGTAAATGGGTGAGTCCTGTACAATGTGTGCCTAAAAAAAGGGGCGTGACAGTAGTTGCAAATGAGAAGAATAAGCTAATTCCACTCAGGCCTGTCACAGGGTAGAGGGTGTGTATGGATTACCAGAAGCTAAACTCGTGGACGTTAAAGGACCATTTCCTAATGCCATTCATGGATCAAATACTTGATCGATTGGCAGGAATGGGATGGTTCTGTTTCTTGGATTGTTATTCCGGATATAACCAGATTTGCATTGTTCCTGAAGATCAGGAGAAGACCACTTTTACATGCCCATATGGTACTTTTGCATTCAAACGAATGCCATTTGGGCTATGTAATGCACCTGCCACTTTTCGGCGGTGTATGATGTCCATTTTCTCTAATATGGTTGAGGATACCTTGGAGGTGTTTATGGCTGACTTTTCGATTTTAGGTGAGTCATTTGAGTCATGCTTGGCAAATCTGAGTATGGCTTTGCAGAGATGTATGGAATTCAATCTGGTGCTAAATTGGGAGAAGTGCCATTTTATGGTTAGGGAAGGCATTGTTCTCGGGCATAAAATCTTTGAAAAGGGAATTGAAGTTGATTGAGCCAAGATTAAAGTTATCAAGAGACTACCACCTCTAATTTCTTTGAAGGGGGTTCGTAGTTTTCTCGGTTATGCTGGTTTTTATCGAAGGTTTATTAAAGACTTCTCCAAGATTGCAAACCCATTATGCAGACTTTTGGAGAAGGAGGCAAAGTTTTACTTTGGTGAAGATTGCTTGAAGGCATTTGAATGCCTCAAAGGAAAGCTAGTTGAAGCCCCTATTATTGTAGCACCTGATTGGTCTCTACCATTTGAAATTATGTGTGATGCAAGTGGTATAGCCTTTGGTGCTATACTTGGTCAGAAAAGAGAAAAGCTATTTCATCCAATCTACTATGCAAGCAAGGCCTTGAATGGAGCACAGAAGAACTATACTGTCACTGAACAAGAGCTTCTTGCGGTTGTTTATGCTTTCGCGAAGTTCCGTGCTTACTTGTTGGGAACCAAGGTAGTGGTTCATATAGATCATGCGGCTCTAAGATATCTAATGGCAAAGAAGGATGCCAAGCCAAGGCTAATGAGGTAGGTGCTACTGCTTTAAGAATTCGATTTCGAGGTAAAGGATAGAAAAGGTTGTGAAAACGAAGTAGCTGATCATCTATCTAGACTTGAGAGTGAGCACACAGTGCAGACCGACCTTGATATTGATGATACATTCCCCGACGAAGAGATTCTAGTAACTATGGTATAAAACTTACCGTGGTATGCAGATTTTGCTAACTACGTGGTAAGCGAAGTGATTCCTGAGAATCTCTCCTTTCATCAAAAGAAAAAGTTCATGCATGATATGAAACATTACTTCTGGGATGAACCTTATCTTTTTCGATGATGTGCTGATGGTATTATTAGGCGGTGCATCCCAGATGTAGAGGTGTCTAGCATACTGGAAGCAAGCCATGCTTCCCAAGTTGGAGGTCACCATGCAAGTGAACGGACGGCCAAGAAAGTACTGCAAAGTGGCTACTATTGGCCTTCATTATTTAAGGATGCCTATGATTTTGTAAGAAGATGTGATCAGTGCCAGCGGCAAGGTTCTATCTCAAAGCACCATGAGATGCCCATGTCCAAAATGCTTGAAGTAGAGTTATTTGATGTCTGGGGTATTGACTTCATGGGCCCATTTGTGAGCTCATTTGGGATGAAATATATCTTAGTTGCTATGGATTACGTATCCAAATGGGTCGAAGCAGTCGCTCTAGCTGATAATGAAGGTAAGAGTGTTGTGGCATTCTTAAAGAGAAATATCTTCTCTTGTTTTGGGGTACCCCGTACCATCATAAGCGATGGAGGATCACATTTCTGCAACAAGCTGTTCAGAGCTGTATTGGCAAAGTATGGGGTTAAGCAACATAAGGTAGCTACACCGTACCACCCACAACTAGTGGGCAGGTAGAGGTTTCAAACCGAGAAATCAAGCTGATCCTTGCTAAGACTGTGAATGCCAGCAGGAAAGATTGGTCCAGGAAGCTGGATGATGCCTTATGGACATACAGGACCACGTTTAAGACACCAATTGGCATGTCACCATACCAACTAGTTTATGAAAAGGCTTGTCACTTGCCAATTGAGCTAGAACATAAAGCTATGTGGGCATTGAAGCAGCTTAACTTGAACTGGGATGATACTATAAATATGAGATTGGGACAGCTGAACGAGATGGATGAATTCCATCTAAATGCATATGAAAGAGCAGATCTTTACAAGTAAAGGATGAAAAAGTACCATGATCGGAGGATTATCCAATGAAACTTTCAAAAAGGTGATTTGGTACTCCTTTTCAACTCCAGACTAAAGCTATTTCCGGTAAGTTGAAGTCTAAATGGTCTGGTCCATTCAAAATCAGCCAAGTTTACTCATCTGGAGTAGTGGAGTTAGAAAACAATGATGGTAGTGTCTTTAAGGTGAATGGCCAAAGAGTGAAGCTATATATCGGTCCAACCAACTCGATAAAATGTATAGCCACCATATATCTTGATGAAGTCTGAGTAATCGAGATAACTATGTCGTGCTGCGATAATAAATCAAGCCCTACATGGGAGGTAACCCATCATTTTACTAGGATTTTGTTTTTGGTAAATAAAAATTCAAAAAGAAGAGTCGAGCCATGACCAAAACTAAGGCACTTGGTGGGAGGCAACCCATCCTTCTAATCATTTTTGTTGTTTTTGATTAAGTGTAGGTGCATGAAGTACAAAGAATGAGATTAATCCCAATTTTGATTTGGAAGTGAGTCATTTCAATGGTGGTAAGTCTAGGAATGATGGAACAATATAGGTAAGTGGGAGTGGTCAAATGTGTAAGGCTCAAGTATGATTTGCATTAGAGTTGCACCTCGAATTATGTAGATTCGACCCAAAAAGTTTCACGGTGCGACTTTATTTTGTGACTTTCAATGAGGTTTGTAGTGGTAGCATAGGGATCGGTTATGCTCATTGCCTCACATAGGCGATAGGTTAGGTGCCTCCTATGCTAACATAGGCGATAGGTTAGGTGCCGCCTATGCCATCGCCTATGCTCACTACCTTACATAGGCGATAGGTTAGGCGCCGTCTATGCCATCACCTATGCTCACTGCCTCACATAGGTGATAGGTTAGGTGCCGCCTATGACAACATAGGCGATAGTTTAGGTGCCGCCTATGCCATCGCCTATGCTCACTGCCTCACATAGGCAATAGTTTAGGCGCCGCCTATGCCAACATAGGCGATAGGTTAGGCGCCGCTTACTTATGCTTAGGCGATTCTATGGGCGCTGCCTATCAATGTAAATTTTGCCTAATAACCCATTTTTGAATGGACCAACCCGACCCATGTCTCATCTTTTAAATATATCCTCTATCCTTAAACCCCACTCAATTTTTCTTAAACCTAAGCGCCGCCCAAACAACCTTTCCCTCTCCAACCCCTTCTCTTTTCTCATCTAATCCTGCAGGCTCACCTTCCCGATTCTTCACGAATTTATCACCAAGTAACATGGTTCTGAAAGGACGACAGGGAAAGGAGAAAGCATCCACCTCATAAAAAGGTCAAGAAAGGACCAGGCTGATTCCTCCTCTCTTCAAGTGCCTCGATGCACTTTTGGGATCAAATGGGTTCTGGAGGAGGAAGGGAAGGAATGGTATAGAAAAAATAAAGTGAATAAATATGTACATGTGGAGTCGATGCAGAAGGAAAGTTTAGCAAAGAACTGCCCTCGTATTTTGGCAAAGATTATGGCACTAAAACTTGACTTTATCTTCCAAGACATGGGCGAATGTAATCTTGATTTGACTCGAGAGTTTTATGCCAACTGGTCCCCAAGGACTACAGTAAATGAAGTAAAGATTCGGGGGCAAGTCTTGCAATTGAACACTGATTTCTTCAACTCTTTCCTGGGTACTCCAAGTGTGGATCAATCACCACTCAAGGAGCTCTACAACAGACCTCCCTACAGAGCCATCAGACATACGTTATGTGGATCAAGGTCTATGACCCGGTGGTCTTGTCATAAAGATAATGGTCGTTACAATACTTACCCATATGCTTGTTTGAACAGAGAAGCTCGCATATGGTTAAGAATAGTCAATTCCTGGTTGATTCCTGGGACACAATACACTAACGTCACGCGTGATCGAGTCTGCTTGGTATATACTCTAATGACGAATGTTCCCATCAACATTGGTGCAGTTATACGAACGTCGATGCAAAAAACAAGGGTGCACCAAAAGTCCTATTTCAGTTTTAGCAACTTGTTGACTGCAATTTTAAGGAAAGAGCACATTGAGGAGGAGCCAGCAGACCATAAGTGTCCACAAAACCCGAAGAAGGTAGATCTCATGAAAATCAAAGATCCAGAAACTAGTCAAAGCATCAACCTTACCACTGCTGAGAGACATGCGCGAGATGAGAGTTTTTTTTGCCATCTGTATGGCATGACTAGGTTTACTATGATGAATGGGGGTCATGTGCCGACTGATGCAGAGCTTCGGCAGTTGGACTATGACTACCCACTTAATGAGCATGCTCGGGCCATATGTAGAGTGGGGGTAAATTTTGAAGAGCCTCTAGATGATGATTTGCCGACAGACGATGATTACCGACTGCTAGACTCTGATGTGGAGGACAACTCTGATGATGAAGACTCTGATGATGATTCTGACGCAGGGGGTATGACCCCAGATGTAGAGGAGGAGTCTGACTAACCAGGTTTTTGCTTATTTATTTACACTGAGTGCAGTGTGTTCCTTCTTAGTGTGGGTTGCGGGTATAAGTACGTGTACGCCTGGATTGCCTTGTCTGCTGTATTGCGTACTGCTTGCCCGCATTTATTCTATAGTTGTTTTGATTTAGTCGTAGTTATTTAGTTGTAATTAGTCAGATTTTTGCATGAAATTGTTCTTATAGATGGCATGGCATTATAATAGGAGTTTATGCTGAATCACTACTATTGAAACATTTAGGCTCTAAGTTGTGACTCATTCTGTGATAGTTGTTTGTGGTTTAATTCATTTATCTGTTGGTTCAAGAATCTATAATGCTCCTAATTAAGTTGACCATGTGCCATGTGTGTGTAAGGTTATTGTATATTCTTTGTTGCGACTGATGCTAGAACTTGCTTAGTGTGTGTGTGAAGCGAAATAAAGATTGTGAGTTTAGGAGATGATTTAGGCATTTCTTTGGCAGCCCTGATTTTTTTATCTTCTTTTTACCTACCTTTGTACATTGTCCTAGTGAACACCCATTGAGCCTTTAGCTATTTTCTTTGGCAACCTCATATGTAGCCTAATCTATTTTTTTTTTAAAAGACCATAATTTGATCCAAACGCTCCTAAGCGCTTTAAATTGTAGAATCAAGTTGAGTAAAGAGTGGCAAAATAAGAGGAAAATGGTGAAAGTGATGCCCCAAAGTTTAGTTATTGGTACATGAAAATATTGTGATCGGGAGTGGCGTCTTGGTCCTTTCTTGGACATTATGAACCTCGACTAATGTAAATAGTCTAAGTTGAGGGTGGCTATCATAGGGATGCTAAAAAAAGTTATATATTCCCATCATAGTGTTTTTGATTGAGTAACAAAATGAGTGAAGAGAAAAAAAAGGGGGGGGGGGGGGTTGGTAGATGAAAGGAAGGTAGAGTGGTTGTTAAAAGTTAGTGTAAATGGTATAATGCAGTGTATTAAAGCGCTTAAGGAACATAGTCACCATTTCTGGCCAAAATAGTTCTACCCATCCCTTAGCCTACTTTACAACCCGTAAAGACCTATTTGATCCTAACCTTAGCATTCTGATATTAGTAGAGCATTACACTAAGGGCAAGCATATGGTCATCAGTTGTAATCTACGAATTCTTTGTGAGAGTGAGAGAAAGCAAGTTCTTATACCCATATTTCTGAAAAATGCAAAACTATGAGTGATTATGGGTAACATTTTGTGTGAGCGCACATGGTTGATGATTGTTGGGTAGTTTTATATGATTTTTTTTGGCTTAACTTGTGTATACGAATTAACCAACTTAATGAGTCTATGTTGGAGGGTGAGTTGTTTCTAGTAATTATCAAGAAATCTAATCTTTGTTAATAATTGCAGTGTATGTCTTGTTGAAAATTTCGTGTTGCTCTTGTGAAGTTTAGTTAGGTATTCGCATGGATGTACTATTTTGTTTGAGGACAAACAAAGCTTTAAGTGTGGGGTGGTGATGTTGGGCGTATTTATATGTCTAAGCACCATAACTTACCCATGTTTTAGCTAAGTTTTGAGGATAAAATACATAATTCTTGCACTTTTAGTCTATTTTTAGTTAAGTGAGCTGACCTATGTGATTAGCATGCTTTTCAGGTACTAATGAGGAAGATTACAGCACTTTGGGGACCTGTGGAAAACAAAGAAAACGTCACATAAAAAGGAAAGCAGCTTTTGGACTGAATGTGATGTATGGAAACTTTTTCCCGGGCAAACTCAATATTTTTAAATAGGTAAGGATGCAGTAGCAATTTATTAGAGAAGGATGTTATTAAAAGCCTTATTGCTGAATTTTGAGGGATATTGACATTCTGTATTATTTTGAAAACAAGAGAAAGCGGCTTAGCTTGAGGACGGAGAGAGAGAAACGTTTTTCTCTCTTATTTTCGCTATTCATCTTTATCACCAAGATCGTTCTAAGTTTTGGTATGATGAATATTTCTATTTTGATTTCCGTTTTATTCATGAGTAGCTAAGTTTATTTGTTAGGGTTATGGAAACCTTGTAGTATACTCTCTATTGCTATGGGTTTTTGAATTTATGATGTGTTAATCCACTTATATCATTACTCTCTTCATTTTGATTGAATTCTCATGGTTGTAAACATAGGGAATGCGCCATTATAGCAATAACTTGTTCGATAGAAAAGTTACTGTTTGGAAAAGAGAGTGTGACAAGAAAATAGGGTTTCCAACCTCTATTTTACACGTTAATGCCTTAGCAGGACTAACTTCTTGGAGAGTTCATACAGTTGGTTGTACACTTTGGATTCGAGAGAACTAAGGTGAACAAATCCTTGATGGTTGAGAAACACTTGGATTTAGAATTTGAATACGCCTCTCTATAAGTGCATGGATGTATAAAATCCGTATTACTCATAGTTAATAGAGAAGTAGAAGCTACAAGGTGGACATAACCCTAACTTGTCATTCTCTGTGATCAAATATTATTACACATATCATCTCATCGTTACACTGATAATATTATTGTGCACCTAAACTGAAACCCCCCTTACTTTGGAACCTTCGATCAACAGTCTAATAATAATCGCAATACTTAGTGATCATAGTATTCCCTGTGGGATTCGACACCCAACCCAGTTGGGTTCTATATTTGACAGCGACCGCTTGCACTTTCTAACGAGAGTTGTAATTTGGGCGTATCAATGAGATACCTGAGTAAGGAATCGCAACATGGAAACAACTCTATAACATAGAATATAGCCTTTGAAACATAAGCTAGGATAGAATCACTTTTCCTTAGGCAACACAACTGCTAACTTTCAAGCTTAGCCATACTTCTCAAATACTCCCTCAACTATACTTATCCTCTTAAATACTATGCTCATTGATTCAACTTGTAATTCTCACACGGGCTTTGATAAATCCATCTACTAAAGTCTGAGATGAACTAAATTCTCTCACCATGTCCAAGACTACTCAAGGTCACAAGGTACCACAGATAACACCATAATACTAGTGTAAACCACAGATTCAATATCCTATGTGTTTCATAGCTCTCATCTCAATAATAATACTCCTTACCACTTCAACAAATAACTTTAACCTCTTGCTAGAAATTCACTAACACACAATGCACCCATCCACTTATATACCAATATGACATTCAAACCTATCACTATAATCACATATAAACTTCTAGGCAAACATCCATAAAAACATCTTTCTCATGTTCTCTAAACCTTTATTAATAACAACTTTCATGTATTATCCCCAAGAAAACACACACGAAATTTCAACTAACCATGACATATATCAAAAGCTTTGCCTTAATCATCCTTCAACCTTATAGCCTCGTATAAATCAAGCATGCAATAATCTTCTTAACATGGAACATTTACTCTCTTCCATCTTAATAATTTCTCATCACCACTATCATTTCATAAGGAGATGTCATTGAAAACTTAGAACGTGAGGACCTGAAGCATGAAAAGATACTATACGTAACTTTGAAATTTAATTGAGGCTTGAGAAATAGGGTATCAATGACATGAATTCATTACATAGATTAAAACTGAGGACATACATGACATAATCTAAATTTCATTACTCATTAGGAGTGCACCATGAGTTATGGAAACTGATCACACTATAAAACATGCATACATGAGTCATGAACTGCATGAACTGAGTTTGGAGCCCATAATTTCATGAAATATGATTCATACTGCTGAGTGCACTAGAACTCCTCATACTAGGAACTAGAAGAGTACATAATTCTATAGAAAGTGCATAAAGTGAACTATAATCATGGAGATGATGTGTAAGGTACAAGTAGATGTCATGATGACTGAAGTAAAAAAATTTGCACTAAGATAAGAATGGACTGGACATCTTCCCCCTTGTGTTTTTCTACAACACACTAGCATCACTACTAGAATCCGAGAGTCTGACTTGGCTTCTTGTTCTATCATCTCACCCTTAGCTCCAACCCATTATTTTAAGTCTGTAGACCCTCTTACTAAACTCTAAACTAAACTAAAACCAGTGTAAAACCCGTTGCTAGTACATTCTTGTGGGATAAAACTCTTAACTTTCTATAGCCCCAACAGTCCTTCTATAATAACTTAAACACATACTAAATTAGAATCTTTGAGAGTATCACCATACCCTAAGTTTACACCATCTAGAATTTTAACTCTTCTTTCTATTGGCTCAATTCTCCAAGATTCAAACTTAGATTCTAACACATAACATAGATATCCCCAAACTTTTTAATTGGGCTATACTAACTTCATTCTTGAACACTTTCTTAACATATATCATCATCATCATCATATACTTACCCCCTTCTCGACAACATACTTGCCGCTCTAAACACTTAATATTTCTTATTTCCTTCACAACCTACAAATATCAGATCCCTAAGCTTATACTTTTTCATAAACCATGAGAATGAACATTACACCATAATACCCAACATCACAACCTATAACCCATAACTTAGAAGGTAAGAACACTATATACTAAATTACTAGCCTTATTCACACTTATTAACTCAATGGTACTATCAATACACACACACTTTAAAAACTTAGAAATACTATAATCCCATATCACGTTGAGCACACCTCTATATCATACCTACACCATCATACTTAATTTCTAATCAATAAACTTAATTCTTACATACACTTCTTCAAGCCTACTGGTTCACCTTTCATACAACTAGCCCTATGGATACATAACCTACTAAATCTAGATAAACACTCTCCCCACTTTACTGCTGTTAAAACTTTTGAGTTCATGCTTCTAACTCTAGGTCAAATACTATCATAGGATTTTGAGAAGGGATCTGAGGGAATATCAAACTTTGAATCAATGCCTAATTTTTCATGATCATGAATAAAATCAACATACTTTGGAACATAAAGGCACTAGTGGGATACTTTTTGAGCAAACATGCAATACCATAGTTTCTGCGGGGACTGTCTATGCAAAACTTTCTTAGTAGAAATTCATGCTTGACTATTTTTGTGTAACACCCCAATTTGCTGAACCGAAATGCTACACAGTGCTCATGACCCTGAGGGACCACAAGCTAACCCATGACTGATATCTGTACCTATATACTGCAAATCATGAGGTAATAATGCGGAATACATGGAACTATAAGGCTATAAGGTTCAACCGAATACAATTATATGGGTGCAAATACCCAAAACAACTCAATCTGAATGTAAATCTGAACATAAATCTGAAAGCCTCTAAATTATCTGAATAAGGAGTTGAAGGAACATGTCTCCAACTAACTCTGTAAAACTGAACTAAAGAAATAAATAAATTAATCAAATCATATTATCCTCAAATCAATGAGGACTCACTGTGTCTCTGCGACAGGAATGCTACTGCTACGGCTGGGCTGGAGCTCGTGTCTCGGAACCTATGGTGTAACATGAAAAGAAAGCACCATAGCGCAAATGCGTCAGTACAACTAGAGTACTGAGTATACAAGGAAGGTAGGATGAACATAAAGGGTTTCATGCATAAACAACACTGACTGACTAATATGAACGTGGGAGTGCAAAGACACATATATAGAAACTGGGACTGTGAATACGTAATAGCATGACCTGTAAGCTAATACATAGTTTACTGATAACTAACATGACTGATACTGAAACTAATAACATTGACGACTGTATCTGACAGTCCTATATTTACTGAAATCTAAAGAACACCCTAAGTTCCTTCACTGAGACTGATACTGAAACTGTGAGAAATAGTGTTTAACCGACATGCCCCATATTTGTCATTATGGCTAAGCTGGGTCCAATCTCTGCCCTAACTGGAGGGGTGTCAATATCGTACCATGGGTAAGGACAGCCTGTAAGTGACCCTTAGCTGGCGGGTACTTAATAAGAACGGTGGGAACCCTAAACTGATGGGTTAAGCCACCTTATCAACCCTAATCTGATGAGTTAAGATATCTCAACCTACGCTGGCTATGTAGTTCTGGAACATAAGGATTGCTACTAAGAATCACACCCTGAACTGGCGGGAGAGTTCCTATTTTTGGATTCACTCGGTGCTAACTCTACTCTCATCTGGAGGGACTGGACATGAATAACTGACTGTGAATGACTTAATCTTACTGAATTCCATTGACTGGCAGAATGTTACTTATATCTGACAACTGACTAAGATCATGAGATTTTCCTTAGTCACTTGACTAACTGATGTCTATGGAATCATAGCTTAGTTTGGATATCGTGAAACATCACATAGCTCTAGGCACACAGCTATAGTTTTTGGGTACAAGTACCCCTAGGACTCGATGGAAGGAAACTGACACACATGACTGAATTGATCATAAGAGTAGAGTCCATAATTTATAATATCATAAGTAGGGATCTCATACTAAGCATGGTTATCAAATATGTATTGCATGGAAAGGATTTCATATCACATAGAAGTACTTGCACAATCTTAATATCATGTTCATTGCATAATCATGTTGGCAACACATACCAATAGCATGGAAGTTCATGTAGATTGCATAGTTATTATACATCTTGTTCATAAGTAGGATTTGCAAGTAAACATAGCATAATATCATAAGAATAGTTCATGAGTATTCCAACAACATTTACAAGACACATTATCCACATAGAAGTCATTGGAACGTAAGGGCATATCATGAATCCTTCACTTAGTCACAATTTAGCTATATTACAGGATTTCTAGCTCCTTAAGCATTTTATCAAACACCTTACATGCACATCTTAAGCATAGGTGAATTCATCAAATTATACATCATGAACAACCAAATTTACATATTTCCAACTCATATGATATCATGAATTCACAAAAACATATAAAAATTCCATCTTAGGAGTCACCCAATATTAACAACATGATCATCAACACCCAACAATGTAGAAATCATACTTTATAATGAAAAAGAGGAAAACAAACAAACATCAACATGAGTATGATCATATCACCACAATCAACCAAGATTTTGTATTTTAAAGATTGATTCTTGAACTCCGCGAATGAAAGAAATCCATGGATGAATACTATGCATACCTTAGAAGGAAGATTCTTGATGATTGACGGAGGAATTTCCTTAAAATTGGATCTTCAAGCTTAGTTATGCAACCCTAGTTGTTTTTCTCCTTTAGTGCTCTTGGATGATGAGATTTGAGATGAAAATAGGGTTGCAGTATGTTTAGACGATATATATTTCATAGGGTTAAGTTTAGGGACGTGTAAGGAGTATTTAAAGACTTAATTACCTTTAAAATAACTCAAGACAGAGTGTTTTTGACACCTGGAATTGACTTAGGCGGCGCCCAAGGGAATCGTGTATGCCTGGGGTTGGGCGGCGCCTAACCAATCGCCTATGCTTACTATCTCTCACGAAAATGGGTATAACTTTTTGCTCGGGTACTGTCTCTCAAGCTCATAAGCTACCTTGCTGAAGCGACAAAGAATTCTGAAGGGACCGACATACCGAGGACTGCATTTCCCTTTCTTGCCGAACCTCTTCACTCCCTTCATAGGGGAGATCTTAAGATAGGCATAGTCATTGATCTCAAACTCGAAATCCTTTCTACGAACATCTGCATAGGACTTCTATCGGCTCTGAGCAGCCCGAAGTCTCTCTATGATCAACTGAACTTTCTCTAAGGCGTCGAATACTAAGTCAGGACCTATGATTGAGGCTTCACTAACTTTGAACCAACCAATAAGAGATCTACATCTCCTACCATAAAGAGCTTCGAATGGAGCCATCTGAATACTAGAATGATAGCTATTGTTGTATATAAACACAATCAAAGGCAAGTGGTCGTCCCAACTTTCCTTGAAGTCAATTGCACACGCCCTTAGCATATCTTCAAGAGTCTGAATGGTCTTCTTTCCTTGACCATCTGTCTGAGGATGAAATGCTGTGCTGAGATACACTTGGGTACCAAGACCCTTTTAGAATGCTTTCCAAAAGTGAGAAGTGAACTGGGTATCTCTGTCTGAGATGATAGATAGTGGAACACCGTGTAACCTGACTAACTCCCTGATATAGAGTTTGGCATAATCCTCGGTGGAATTAGAAGTACGAACAGGAAGGAAATGATTTAACTTGGTCATTCTATCTATAATGACCCCGATCGAATCATGCTGATGATGAGTTCTAGGCAAACCCGTCACGAAGTCCATGATAACTTCTTCCCACTTCCAAGTAGGAATGGTGAAATGTTGCATGGAACCGCTAGGTTTTTGATGCTCTATCTTAACCTGCTGACATGTAGAGCACTTAGCCACAAACTTTGCAACATCTCTCTTCATCCCACTCTACCAATAGATCTCCCATATGTCGTGGTACATCTTAGTGGCCCCTGGATGAATAGAGTATCACGCACCATGTGCTTCTGCGATAATTAGTTGCCTTAATTCATCTACATCTGGAACACATAGACGACCCTAACAACGAAGAACACCATCTCTCCCTTGGGAGAAAACCTCAACTTTCTAATTCTGAACTGACTCTTTAAGCTTGACAAGGCTAGGATCCCTGTCTTGTTTCTCCTTCACCTCAGAAACTAGAGATGACTCTGAACTACTATGAATACATACACCACCCTTTGAATAATCGACTAAGCGAATGCCTAGTCTGGTAAGCTGATGGATCTCTGGAGCCATCTTTTTCTTACAATCCTCAACGTGAGAAATACTACCCATGGAGAGTCGACTGAGAGCGTCGGCCACAACATTGTCCTTGGCCGGATGATAAAGAACACTCATGTCGTAATCCTTCAAGAGCTCTAACCACCTTCTCTGGCGAAGATTGAGATATTTATGGGAAAAGACATACTGGAGGCTTTTATGGTGTGTGAAGACATATATATGAACTCCATAGAGATAATGCCTCCAAATCTTCAAGGCAAAAACTACCGCTGCTAACTCAAGATCATAAATAGGATAATTCTTCTCATGTGGCTTTAACTGTCTGGAGGCGTAGGCTATGACCTTACCATGCTTCATGAGGACACAACCTAAACCCACTTTGGATGAACCACAATAGACTACAAAACTGTCTGAACCATCTGGAATAGATAGAATTGGAGCGGAGGTGAGTCAATTCTTCAACTCTTGAAAGGTCTTCTCGCATGAATATGACCACTGAAACTTAATCTTCTTCTGAGTCAATCTGGACATGGGAGATGCAATAGAAGAAAATCCCTCGACAAACCATCTGTAATAGCCAGACAAACCTAAGAAACTCCTAATATCTGATAGAGATATGGGTCTGGGCCAGTTTCTTACTACTTTGATTTTTTGAGGATCTACTCTAATGCCATCAGTGGAAACAATATGGCCAAGTAATGCTACTGATATTTACCAAAATTTGCACTTGCTGAACTTAGCGAATAATTGGTGATCCCTGAGAGTCTGAAGAACAATCCTGAGATGGTCTGCATGATCGTGCTCTGTGCGAGAATAGACCAGAATATCATCTATAAAGACTATGACAAATATGTCCAAGTACTGCTTGAACACATGGTTCATCAAATCTATAAAAGCTACTGAGGCATTGGTAAGACCAAATGACATGACTAAAAATTTAAAGTGACCATACCGAGTACGAAAAGCTATCTTCAGAATGTCACATCCTCTAACTCTGAGCTGATGATAGCCTAATCTGAGGTCTATCTTGGAGAAGTATCTAGCATCCTGAAGTTGGTCGAATAGATCATCAATCCTAGGGAGAGGATATCTATTCTTAATCATGACATTGTTGAGTTGACGGTAATCAATACACATCCTGAGAGAAGCATCTTTCTTGCGCACGAATAATACTGGCGCACCCTATGGAGAAATACTGGGTCTGATGAATCCCTTATCTAAGAGATCCTTCAACTGATCTTTTAGTTCCTTGAGTTCTGCTGGTGCCATTATGTATGGCAGAATAAAAATAGGTTGAGTATCCGGAAGAAGGTCTATGCCGAAGTCTATTTCCCTTTCGGGAGGAATGCCTGGAAGATCTTCAAGAAAGACATCTGAGTATTCATTAACAATAAGGACTGTTTTGAGGCTTGAATATTCAGAACTAGAATCTTTAACATACACGAGATGATACACACCCCTTAGAAATCATTTTCCTTGCCTAAAGGTAGGAAACGAGTTGACCCCTGAATGCTGAAATGCTACCCTTCCACTCTAGGACGGGTTTATTCGAGAACTAAAATTGAACTATCCTATTTCTACATTCGACTATGGCATAGCAGGAATGAAGCCAATCTATGCCGAGAATGACATCAAAATCAGTCATCTCTAACTCCACTAAATCTACTGATGTGGATTTCTGAGATATCATAACCAGGCAGTTCCTGCATATCCACCGGGCTATGATGGTTTTACCCATTAAGTTAGAGACTGAGAAGGGCTCTGCTAGGATTTTGGGACTAATTCTAAAATTGCCTACTATGTATGGAGTAACAAAAGACAAAGATGCACCTGGGTCTTGCAAAGCATAAACATGAACATGGAAAATCTGTAACATACCAGTAACGACATTAGGAGAATTTTCCTGATCCTTCCGAGACTGAAAAACATAGAGTCTATTTGGGCATTACCCACTGGTAGCACTGGAAATGGCACCCTGCTGGTTTGAGCAACTGGACTGAGCTGTAGAATGATTTTGCTGACCCTGAAGACTTGACTGCAGACACTCCCTAATCCTGTGGCCTGGCTTTCTACAACCAAAATAGACATCACTACCGGCTCTGCAAATGCCTATGTGGTTCTTACCATAAGTCTGAAAAAGGGGATTCATTCAGGAACTGCTAACACTGCCCTGAGATTTAGAGCCTGGCACTTTGTTTTGATTGTTATCTCTAAACTTCGGCACTGGAGCGTTGGCAGAGGTAGGTGCTAGAATGACTGACTTAGAGAAAAACTATGAACGATTTTCTCCATCTGACTTGGGGTCAGCAAAGTTGAAATTACTTGACCTTGCTCTCTTGTTCTATCTCTCCCTAGTCTTACACTTCTGGTCTTCTACTTTTTGGGCATGGGTCATGCATCTTGATAAGGTCATATCACCAATCAGCATCACAGACCTACAATTATTTACTACGCTATCATTTGTACCAATCATGAGTAACATCCTATAACTGGTAGGCGGCTAACTCAGCACTCTCAATAGAAGTAATACCCATGATGTCAATGACCTTCTGGACTTGGTCAATGAACTCCTGAGGGTCCTCATCAGACTTAGACCCATGGAAAGATAGAGGGTTCATCCGGGTGATGTCCCGAACCCTAGCTGCTTTAGGAGTGGCCACTGGGTTGGTCAGAATGACTGGTGGCCATTCATTCTGTGCAGCTAAAGACTGATCAATTATGGTAAATGTGGCTCTAAACTCCGCATGGGAAACATGTTCGCCCAAAGGATCTATGGGCTGAGGAGCTGGCTGGTTTATTCTCTTTGGGGCCATGGTCTGGAATAAGAGAAAAATGGATTAGACTGAGAGTTTAACTTGTGATTATGCTCATTAGCATGACATGAATAATAAAGAAAGGGTACTGTTCCTAAAATATCTTATAGCCTCCAGCACATAAATGTGCATGTACAAGACTCTACTAGATGCGGCTTTCAAACTTCCTAGGACTCTATTGAACCTTAGGCTTTGATACCAAGTTTGTAACACCCCAATTTGCTAAACTGGAATGCTACACGGTGCTCATGACCCCGAGGGACTACAAGCTAACCCATGACTGATATCTGTACCTGTATACTGCAAATCATGAGGTAATAATGTAGAATACATGGAACTGTAAGGCCGTAAGGTTCAACTGAATACAATCATGTGGGTGCAAATACCCAAAACAACTCAATCTAAACGTAAATCTGAACATAAATCTGAAAGCCTCTAAACTATTGAATAAGGAGTTGAAGGAACATGTCTCTAACTAACTCTGTAAAACTGAACTGAAGAAATAAATAAATGAATCAAATCATATTGTCCTCAAATCAATGAGGACTCACTGTGTCTCTTCGACTGGAATGCTACCGCTACTGCTGGGCTGGAGCTCGTGTCTCGGAACCTAGGGTGTAATATGAAAAGAAAGCACCATAGCGCACAGTACAACTGGAGTACTGAGTATACGAGGAAGGTAGGATGAACATAAAGGGTTTCTTTTATAAACAACATTGACTAACTAATATGAACGTGGGAGTGCAAAGACAATATATAGAAATTGGGACCGTGAATATGTGAAAGCATGACCTGTAAGCTAATACATGGTTTACTGATAACTATCATGACTGATACTGAAATTGATAACATGGACGACTGTATCTGACAGTCCTATATATACTAAAATCTGAAGAACGCCCTGAATTTTTTCACTGAGACTGATACTGAAACTGTGGGAAGTAGTGTTTAACTGACATGCCCCATGTTTGCCATTATGGCTAAGCTGGGGTCCAATCTCTGCCCTAACTGGAGGGGTGTCAATATCGTACCATGGGTAAGGATAGCCTGTGAGTGACCCTTAGCTGGCAGGTACTTAATGAGAACGGTGGGAACCCTAAGAATCACACCCTGAACTGGCGGGTGAGTTCCCATCTTTGGGTTCACTCGGTGCTAACCTCTACTCCCATCTGGAGGGACTGGACATAAATAACTGACTGTGAATGACTTAATCTTACTGAATTCCATTGACTAGCAGAATGTTACTGATATCTGACAACTGACTAAGATCATGAGGTTTTCCTTAGTCACATGACTGGCTGAAGTCTATGGAATCATAGATTGAGTTTGGATATCGTGAAACATGACATGGCTCTAGGCACACAACTATAATTTTCAGGTACAAGTACCCCTAGGACTCGATGGAAGGAAACTGACACACATAACTGAATTGATCATAAGAGTAGAGTCCATAATTTATAATATCATAAGAAGGGATCTCATACTAAGAATGGTTATCAACAATGTATTGCATGGAAAGGACTTCATATCACATGGAAATACTTGCACAATCTTAATATCATGTTCATTGCATAATCATGTTGGCAACACATACCAATAGCATGGAAGTTCATGTAGATTGCATAGTTATTATACGTCTTGTTCATAAGTAGGATTTGCAAGTAAACATAGCATAATATCATAAGAATAGTTCATGAGTATTCCAAAAACATTTACAAGGCACATTATCCATATAGAAGTCATTGGAACGTAAGTGTATATCATGAATCCTTCACTTAGTAACAATTTAGCTATATTGCATGATTTCTAGTTCCTTAAGCATTTTATCAAACACCTTACATGCACATCTTAAGCATAGGTGAATTCATCAAATTATACATCATGAACACCCAAATTTACTTGTTTCCAACTCATATGATATCATGAATTCACAAAAACATGTAAAAATTCCATCTTGAGAATCACCCAATATCAACAACATGATAATCAACACCCAACAATGCAGAAATCATACTTTATAGTGAAAAAGATGAAAACAAACAAGCATCAACATGGGTATGATCATATCAACACAATCAATCAATCTTTTGTATTTTAAAGATCGATTCTTGAACTCCACGGACGAAAGAAATCCGTGGATGAACACTATGCATACCTTAGAAGGAAGATTCTTGATGATTGACGGAGGAATTTCCTTGAAATTGGATCTTCAAGCTTAGTTATGCAACCCTAGTTGTTTTTCTCCTTTAGTACTCTTGGATGATGAGATTTGAGATAAAAATAGGGTTGCAGTATGTTTAGAAGATATATATTTCGTAGGGTTTAGTTTAGGGACGTGTAAGGAGTATTTAAAGACTTAATTACCTTTAAAATAACTCAAGACGGAGTGTTTTTGACACCTGGAATTGACTTAGGTGGCGCCCAAGAGATCGCCTATGCCTGGGTTGGGCGGCGCCTAACCAATCGCCTATGCTTACTATCTCTCACGAAAATGGGTATAACTTTTCGCTCGGGTATTGGATTAAGGAAAAATTGGTATCATTGGAAAGATAATTTGATTCTATACAATTTGGTGGGTCGAAATCAGCCAAAATACCACATTAATATCGAGTTATACTCGTTCAGAGATGACCCTTGCAAAATCAAACACTAAAACTTGATGGATTTAAAAACTCTTAGCTTGCATTACCTTAAGTGACTCATATGAACATGCTTAATGCATCATAAGCTATCTTATCACTAGGATATTCATTGTAAGTCATGCACTCAATTATGAATCACAGGATAGGAGATTTAATACGTAGGAATACTTATTCACTTCCTAGCTTTGAAACATGTGGGGTATTACAATATCTCCCCCTTGGAAACATTCATCCTCGAATGAGAATTTACTGAGAAGGGATATAAGACAATAGAACCTGAACTGAACTTGAAGAACCAAAACTTGATCTGATGACTGACATGCTAAACATACTGACCTCGTTCATGTATGATGCACAGACAACTGAAACATGAATGCATGACTGAGTATGAAACGTTTAATAGGTACCAAGTTTATACTGGAAACATGAACGTGAAACTGAATAAGATTAAGGAGAACTGTTACCTTGAGCTTGATCTAAATTAGCAGGGAAGAGGTGAGGATAATCGGTACGCATATCTACTTCTGCTTCCCATGTAGCTCCTTCATGAGACTGATTTCGCCAAAGAACCTTGACTAGAGGGACTTCTTTGTTCCTCAATCTACGAGTCTGATAATATAAGATTTCGATTGGAATCTCTTCATATGAGAGGCTGTTCTGAATGTCGATGCTCTAAATAGGGACAACAACTACTGGGTCACCTATGCACTTCTTTAGCAAAGAGACATGGAAGACTGGATGGACTGAGGCTAGATCTGAAGGCAACTCAAGCTCATAAGCTACCTTGCCGAAGCGACAAAGAATTTTGAAGGGACCGACATACCGAGGACTAATTTTCCCTTTTCTTGCTAAACCTCTTTACTCCCTTAATGGGAGAGATCTTAAGATTGACATAGTCATTGACCTCGAACTCAAGATCTTTTCTATGAACATCTGCATAGGACTTCTGTCGGCTCTGAGCAGCTCGAATTCTCTCTCTGATCAACTAAACTTTCTCTAAGGCATCGAATATTAAGTCAGAACTTATGATTGAGGCCTCACTAACGAACCAACCAATCAGAGATCTGCATCTCCTACCATAGAGAGCTTCGAATGGAGCCATCTGAATACTAGAATGATAGCTATTGTTATATGCAAACTCAATCAAAGGCAAGTGGTCGTCTCAACTTTCCTTGAAGTCAATTGTACACGCCCTTAGCATATATTCAAGAGTCTGAATGGTAATTTTTGGTTGACCATCTGTCTGAGGATGAAATGCTGTGCTGAGATACACTTGGGTACCGAGACCTTTTTGGATTGCTTTCCAAAAGTGAGAAGTGAACTGGATACCTCTGTCTGAGATGATAGATAGTGGAACACCGTGTAACCTGACTAACTCCCTGATATAGAGTTTGGCATAATCCTCGGTAGAATAAGAAGTACGAACAGGAAGGAAATGAGCTGACTTGGTCATTCTATCTATAATGACCCAGACTGAATCATGCTGATGATGAGTTCAAGGCAAACCCATCATGAAGTCTATGATAACTTCTTCCCACTTCCAAGTAGGAATGGTGAACTCTTGCATGGAACCACTAGGTTTCTAATGCTCTATCTTAACCTACTGACATGTAGAGCACTTAGCCACAAACTCTACAACATCTCTCTTCATTCCACTCCACCAATAAATCTCCCGTATGTCACGGTACATCTTAGTGGCCCCTGGATGAATAGAGTATCGCACAACATGCGCTTCTGCAATAATTTGCTGCCTTAATTCATCTACACCTGGAACACATAGACGACCCTGATAACGAAGAAAAACATCTCCCCCTTGGGAGAAAACCTCGACTTTCTGATTCTGAACTGACTCTTTGAGCTTGACAAGGCTTGGATCCCTGTTTTGTTTCTCCTTCACCTCGAAAACTAGAGATGACTCTGAACTACTATGAACACATACACCACCCTTTGAATAATCGACTAAGCGAACGCCTTGTCTGGTAAGCTGATGGATCTTCGGAGCCATCTTTTTCTTACTATCCTCAACGTGAGAAATACTACCCATGGAGAGTCTACTGAGAGCATCGGCCACAACATTGTCCTTGGCCAGATGATAAAGAACACTCATGTCGTAATCCTTCAAGAGCTCTAACCACCTTCTCTGGCGAAGATTGAGATATTTATGGGAAAAGACATACTGGAGGCTTTTATGGTGTGTGAAGACATATATATGAACTCCATAGAGATAATGCCTCCAAATCTTCAAGGCAAAAACTACCGCTGCTAACTCAAGATCATAACTAGGATAATTCTTCTCATGTGGCTTTAACTGTCTGGAGGCGTAGGCTATGACCTTACCATGCTGCATGAGGACACAACCTAAACCCACTTTGGATGCACCACAATAGACTACAAAACTGTCTGAACCATCTGGAATAGCTAAAATTGGAGTGGAGGTGAGTTGATTCTTCAACTCTTGAAAGGTCTTTTCGCATGAATCTGACCACTGAAACTTAATCTTCTTCTGAGTCAATCTGGACATGGGAGATGCAATAGAAGAAAATCCCTTGACAAACCATCTGTAATAGCCAGCCAAACCTAAGAAACTCCTAATATCTGATAGAGATATGGGTCTGGGCCAGTTTCTTACTGCCTCGATTTTTTGAGGATCTACTCTAATGCCATCACCAAAAACAATATGGCCAAGGAATGCTAGTGATCTTAGCCAAAATTTGCACTTGCTGAACTTAGTGAATAATTGGTGATCCCTGAGAGTCTGAAGAACAATCCTGAGATGGTCTGCATGATCACTCTCTGTGCGAGAATAGACCAGAATATCTTCTATGAAGACTATGACAAAGATGTCCAAGTACTGCTTGAACACATGGTTCATCAAATCCATAAAAGCTGCTGGGGCATTGGTAAGACCAAATGAAATGACTAAAAATTCAAAGTAACCATACCGAGTACGGAAAGCTGTCTTCAGAATGTCACATTCTCTAACTCTGAGCTGATGATAGCCTGATCTGAGGTCTATCTTGGAGAAGTAACTAGCATCCTGAAGTTGGTCGAATAGATCATCAATCCTAGGGAGAGGATATCTGTTCTTGACCGTGACCTTATTGAGTTGACAGTAATCAATACACATCCTGAGAGAACTATCTTTCTTGTGCACGAATAATACTGGCGCACCCCATGGGGAAAAGCTGGGTATGATGAATACCTTATCTAAGAGATCCTTCAACTGATCTTTTAGTTCCATAAGTTCTACTGGTTCCATTCTGTATGGCAGAATAGAAATAGGTTGAGTATCCGGAAGAAGGTCTATGCCAAAGTCTATTTCCCTTTCGGGAGCAATCCCTAGAAGATCTTTGGGAAAGACATTTAAGTATTCAACAACAGGGACTGTTTTGACGTTGGGATATTCAGAACTAGAATCTTTGACATGCACGAGATGATACACACCCCTTAGAAATCATTTTCCTTGCCTAAAGGTAGGAAATAAGTTGACCCCTGAACGTTGAAATGCTACCCTTTCACTCTAGGACGGGCTTCTTCAGGAACTAAAATTGAACTATCCTATTTATGCAGTCGACTATGGCATAGCAGGAATGAAGCCAATCCATGCTGAGAATGACATCAAAATCAGTCATCTCTAACTCTACTAAATCTGTTGACGTAGATTTCTAAGATATCATAACCGGGCAGTTCCTGTATACCCGCCAGGCTATGATGGTTTTAACCACTGGGGTAGAGACTGAGAAGGGCTCTGCTAGGACTTCGGGACTGATTCCAAAATCTCCTACTATGTATGGAGTACCAAAAGACAAAGATGCACCTGGGTCTAGCAAAGCATAAATATGAACATGGAAAATCTGTAACGTACCAGTAATGACATCAGGAGAATTTTCCTGATCCTTCCGGGACTGAAAAGCATAGAGTCTATTTGTGCATTGCCCACTGGTAGCACTAGAAATCACACCTTGCTGGTTCGGGCGACTGAACTGAGCTGTAGAATGATTTTGCTGACCCTGAAGACTTGACTGCAGACACTCCCTAATCCTGTGGCCTGGCTTGCCACAACCAAAACAGACATCATTACTGACTCTGCAAATGCCCTTGTGCTTCTTACCACAAGTCTGAAAAAGGGGATTCATTCGGGCACTGCTAACACTGCCCTGAGATTTAGAGCCTGGCGCTTTATTTTGATTGCCATCTCTAAACTTTGGCACTGGAGCGCTGGCAGAGGAAGGAGCTAGAACGACTGACTTGGAGCAAAACTGTGAACGATTTTCTCCATCTGACTTGGGGTGAGCAAAGTTGAAATTACCTGACCTTGCTCTCTTGTTCTGCCTCTTCCTAGTCTTAAACTTCTACTCTTCTACTTTCTGGGCATGGGTCATGAGTCTTGCTAAGGTCATATCACCGATCAGCATCACAGACCTATACTTATTTACCGCACTATCATTGACCCCTGACATGAACTTGCTCATCTTAGCTCTATTGTTTGCAACCACATGAGGAGCATACCTAGCTAGCTGTGTAAATTTGAGAGAATACTCCCTAACCGTCATATTCCCCTACCTGAGGTTGATGAACTTAAAAACTTTGGCTTTCCTCAGCTCTTGGGGAAAGAATCTGTCTAAGAAGGCTGTGACAAATTCCTCTCGCTCGATAGGGTCTGTATCATCTAACCGCTTAGACTTTTACTATTTGTACCAATCATGAGTAACATCCTATAACTGGTAGGCGGATAACTCAGCACTCTCAATAGAAGTAACACCTATGATATCAATGACCTTCTGGACTTGGTCAATGAACTCCTGAGGGTCCTCATCAGACTTAGACCCATGGAAAGATGGAGGGTTCATCAGGGTGAAGTCCCAAACCCTAGCTGCTTTGGGAGTGGCCACTGGATTGGCCGGAATGACTGGTGGCCGTTCATTCTATGCAGCCATAGACCAAGCGAGTGTGGTAAATGTGACTTTAAACTGCGCATGGGAAGTATGTTCGCCCAAAGGATCTTCGGGCTGAGGAGCTGGCTGATTTATTCTCTTTAGGGCCATGGTCTGGAATAAGAGAAAAATGGATTAGACTGAGAGTTTAACTTGTGATTATACTTACTAGTATGACATGAATAATGAAGAAAGGGTACTGTTTCTAAAACATCTTATAGCCTCCAACACATAAATGTGGCGCGCAACACACCCATGTACAAGACTCTACTAAATGCGGCTTTCACACTTCCTAGGACCCTATTGAACCTTAGGCTTTGATACCAAGTTTGTAACACCCCGATTTGCTAAACCAAAATGCTACACGGTGCTCATGACCCTGAGGGACCACAAGCTAACCCATGACTGATATCTTTACTTGTATACTGCAAATCATGAGGTAATAATACGGAATACATAGAACTGTAAGGCCATAAGGTTCAACCGAATACAATCATGTGGGTGCAAATACCAAAAAACAACTCAATCTGAATGTAAATCTAAACATAAATCTGAAAGCCTCTAAACTATCTGAATAAGGAGTTGAAGGAACATGTCTCCAACTAACTCTGTAAAACTGAATTGAAGAAATAAATAAATGAATCAAATCATATTGTCCTCAAATCAATGAGGACTCACTGTGTCTCTGCAACTGGAATGCTACCACTACTGCTGGGTTGGAGCTCGTGTCTCAGAACCTATGGTGTAACATGAAAAGAAAGCACCATAGCGTAAATGCATCAGTACAACCGGAGTATTGAGTATACGAGGAAAGTAGGATGAACATAAAGGGTTTCATGCATAAATAATACTGACTCACAAATATGAACGTGGGAGTGCAAAGAGAATATATAGAAACTGGGACCGTGACTACGTGATAGCATAAACTGTAAGTTAATACATAGTTTACTGATAACTGTCATGACTGATACTAAAATTGATAACATGGATGACTGTATCTGACAGTCCTGTATATACTGAAATCTGAAGAACGCCCTGAGTTCTTTCACTGAGACTGATACTGAAACTATGGGAAGTAGTGTTTAACCGACATGCCCCATGTATGCCGTTATGGCTGGGGTCCAATATCTGCCCCGACTGGAGGGGTATCAATACCGTGCCACGGGTAAGGACAGCCTGTGAGTGACCCTTTTCTGGTAGGTACTCAATGAGAATGGTGGGAACCCTAAACTGACGGATTAAGACACTTCATCAACCCTAATCTGTCGGGTTAAGATGTCTCAACCTACATTGGCTACGTAGTTCTGGAATACAAGGATTTGTACAAATAATCACACCCTAAACTGGCGGGTTATTTCCTATATTTGGGTTTACTCAGTGCTAACCTCTACTCCCATCTGGAGGGACTGGACATGAATAACTGACTGTGAATGACTTAATCTTACTGAATTCCATTGACTGGCAGAATGTTACTTATATCTGACAACTGACTAAGATCATGAGGTTTTCCTGAGTCACATGACTGACTAAAGTCTATGGAATCATAGCTTGAGTTCGGATATTATGAAACATGACATGGCTCTAGGCACACATCTATAGTTTTCAGGTACAAGTACCCCTAGGACTCGATGGAAGGAAACTGACACACATGACTGACTTGATCATAAGAGTAGAGTCCATAATTTATAATATCATAAGTAGGGATCTCATACTAAGCATGGTTATCAAATATGTATTGCATGGAAAGGATTTCATATCACATGGAAGTACTTGCACAATCTTAACATCATGTTCATTGCATAATCATGTTGGCAACACATACCAATAACATGGAAGTTCATGTGGATTACATGGTTATCATACATCTTGTTCATAAGTAGGATTTGCAAGTAAACATAACATAATCTCATAAAAAAAGTTCATGAGTATTCCAACAACATTTACAAGGAACATTATCCGCATAGAAGTCATTGGAACGTAAGGGCATATCATGAATCCTTCACTTAGTCACAATTTAGCTATATTGCATGATTTCTAGTTCCTTAGGCATTTTATCAAACACCTTACATGCACATCTTAAGCATAGGTGAATTCATCAAATTATACATCATGAACAACCAAATTTACATGTTTCCAACTCATATGATATCATGAATTCACAAAAACATATAAAAATTCCATCTTGGGAATCACCCAATATCAACAACATGATCATCAACACCCAACAATATAGAAATCATACTTTATAATGAAAAAGAGGAAAACAAACAAGCATCAACATGGGTATGATCATATCACCACAATCAACCAAGATTTTGTATTTTAAAGATTGATTATTGAACTCCACGAATGAAAGGAATCTGTGGATGGATACTATGCATAATTTAGAAGGAAGATTCTTGATGATTGATGGAGGAATTTCCTTAAAATCGAATCTTCAAGATTAGTTATGCAACCCTAGTTGTTTTTCTCCTTTAGTGCTCTTGGATGATGAGATTTGAGATAAAAATAGGGTTGCATTATGTTTAGAAGATATATATTTCGTAGGGTTAAGTTTAAGGACGTGTAAGGAGTATTTAAAGACTTAATTACCTTTAAAATAACTCAAGATGGAGTGTTTTTGACACCTGGAATTGACTTAGGCGGCGCCCAAGTGATCGCCTATGCCTGGGTTGGGTGGCGCCTAACCAATCGCCTATGCTTGGGTTGGGTGGTGTCTAACCAATCGCCTATGCTTGGGTTGGGCGGCGCCTAACCAATCGCCTATGCTTACTATCTCTCATGAAAATGGATATAACTTTTTGCTCGGGTATTGGATTAAGGCAAAATTGGTATCGTTGGAAAGCTAATTCGATTCTCTACAATTTGGTGGGTCTAAATCAGCCAAAATACCACATAAACATCTAGTTATACTCGTTAAAAGATGACCCTTACAAAATCGAACACTAAAACTTGATGGATTCAAAAACTCTTAGCTTGCATTACCTTAAGTGACTCATATGAACGTGCTTAATGCATCATAACCTATCCTATCACTAGGATATTCATTGTAAGTCATGTAATCAAGTATGAATCATAGGAAAGGAGATTTCATATGTAGGAATACTTATTCACTTCCTGGCTTAGAAACATGCGGGGTATTACATTTTGTTACCCCAAAACTTAGATAGAGTTGGCATGAATGGAGCAAGATGAGAATCTACATAATTTTCTTAAAGAACATATCTACAATAACATCTTAGATACAAAAGAAGGGAAACACCTTTAAATGCCTTGTAGCCTCTCTAATAAATGTACAAATGTCTCCATACCATTCTGCAAGACTCTATTAGACACAACTTTATAGAAACCCTAGCTGTAACACCCCGCATTCTTGAGCTAAAATTGAATCATTATTTCTATGTGTGTAAAATCTAATACCATGATTAATCTTTGAATACATGTGTCATTATCTTTATCCTAGTGTGTGAAGTGATTTAGAGATAAAAAATGTCATAGGAATCACTTAGAGCAAAGTTGAGCTAAGTGCCTTGATTCAGATAAATTTTTGTATTAGATTCTACAAGGGTCAACTGTGAATGTGTATAACTTTTTATATATATGAAAAGTTTTAGATCAATATCCACCAAACTATAGATAATTGAATTATATTTTCAACGATACCAATTTTACCTTAATTCGGTACCCGAGTAAAAGGGTATGATCATTTTGGCTAAAACTAGTAAGCTGCCACGATAGTGCCACGCCGCGAGACTAAGTTACCGTGTCTAGCTCTGTGATGCAGAGTAAAGTTTTCCTACATTCATAAATACAAGACCAAAGGGCATTTTAGTCATTTAACCTTGCCCCCAAGCACCCAAATGATGGATTAAATACCAAAACGACAATATTTGCCCACTTTTCATCATCAAATCCATATGTAAATCCTTCCCTTCCCAAGAACAAAAATCCAAACCCTTTTTCCCAAGTATCCAAGAATTCAAGTTCTCAAGTTTAAGAATCTTTGAGAAAACATCAAGTATAGGGTTTATTTCCCAAGTTCATCATTCAAGTCCCAAGATTCAAGCTTTCTTCCTCAAGAATTCAAGGGTTCAAGTTCTAATTTCAAGTTTCTTCAAGAATTCGTTCAATTAAGGTATGTGGGTGTTCATCCATGGGTCCCTTTCATCCATGGAGCCCAAAAACCTTACTTTGATTAAAAATATGAGTTTTCTCCTTTTATGAAGTTGCCCATGTTCGAAATGAGTTTAAATCATGTCTTTACCTAGTACTTTGATTCAATTCATTCCCAAGGATGACTTCATGAAAAGTTAGATTATCTCATGCTTCAAGTTTCAATTTCCCATGTCATATTCAAGTGAATTTTATGTTAAACCCCTAATTTATGAATTTAGCCATGTAATCATACTGATTTCTCATGTTTAACACATTTCCATATTCAAGTTCATGATTTTCACATGTTTGATAAAATATATATGTTTTGGGTCTTTGAACCATGATCCCATACTATAAGCTTTGTTATCATATTTTATGGTCATTCAGTGTTGGCGGGTTATGAACATCCGATATCTATGTGTTTTACATGATTTCCATTTTTCAAGTAACAAGTTAGTCAGACCATAGTTTTAATGCCATATTTAGAACACAATGATCATTCTAAGAATTGTCAATTTATATATTTATAATTACCTCAGAATCTGTATGCACTATTTTTTTAGAATACCACAACCTGATCTTATCAGTTATCAGTGCATGCACCAGTTAGTATTTCAGTGTCATTCAGTTGGGAGTAAGATTTTACATCGAGGAAACCCAGGTATGGGGGATCAGCTGCCAGTAGAGGGTGTGACCTTTAGTAGCAATCCCTGAGTTCTAGAACTATGTAACCTGCATAGGTTTGAGATGTCTTCCTGCCAGTTAAGGGTTGACAAATATGTCATGAGGGTGCCTGCCAGTAGAGGGTGTCTCCTTAGTCCTTCGAAACATCATCCTTATGGATTCACATCGTCATCCAGTGTTAGTACTTGTGGCACGGTACTGACACCCTTCCAAATGAGGTTACAGGTTGGACCCCAATTAGCTTAGATTAGGGCATGTCAGTTGCATGATACCTACCACAATTTTAATCTAGTTATTCAAACTAAGTACAGTTCAATATTACATGATTAGTATTAAAATATCAGTTAGTCAATATACAGATATCAGTTAATTAGTATACAAATACCAGTTAATCAGTATTCAGATGTTAGCTATTTAGCTTTTAGTTATCAGCTATTCAGTGTTTGGCTATCAGTTAGTCCACATTCATATATCATCTACTCAGTATATAGACATTAGTTATCCCTTTACTTAGATTTCAATCATTCAGTCACCAGGCATCAGTTATTCAGTTAATCAGATCAACTTAGTACATATTATGTCTGGTTTTGTCTGTTTATGCATTCATGCTCAGTAAATTGATATATTCATATCCTCGAGTTATGTCAGTTCCTATCCTATAGTTTTAGACCCAGAATTTATTCATGATCCTCAATATAGTTTTACAATATATTCAGCTTTACATGAGATGTACATACAATATTCATGTTTTACCGCTTTCCAACTTCAGTTTGACTTATTCTATAAAAGTAAAGATTTAAGAAACTAAGTGTAGTGATTCACCAGCTTATCAGATTATGTTTGTACTCATGTCATTAAACTCTACATCTTTTAATTTATCATAGTCTATTGGTGAGCTACTAGCACTTAGCATACATGTTTTTAAGATTATGTACCTATTCAGTTTTACGTATTGCATTCACCCCCACTTACTCAGTGCATTCCAAAGTACTGATCCACATATATGTCTATGTACTATATTGTCTCATAATTTAGGTGCAAGTTGTAACCTACACATTAGAATCAAACAGTTGTAGCTTCTAGCCGGTAGGTGATGAGTTCTCCTATTTTGGAGACTTCAGTCAGTTGTAGTTCCTATACTTTATTTTAAGTATTCATGTGTATTGATTAGTGGTAGTTGGAGGCATGTCCCAGCTATCCATAGTCAGTATAGTTGAGGCTTCATAGATAGTTAGTCAGAGTCATGAAATGTAAATTCTAGTTCTCTCTTCAATTTTATCAGGTTGTAAGCTTTATCAGAATTTTATTTATCTAGATTATGTAATGATTACATTTCCACACAACAAATTTAGATATTTTATTTATTCTAACTGAGTTACTTAAGTATCATGCCAGTTCATGGGTTAGCTTGGGATTACTTGTGGTTCTAAGCATCGTGTTATGACTAGAGGTAGTCTCGGGTCGTGATACTAGGACACTTGAACTCTGAACTTTAATACCAAGTTTCTAACTCCCCGAGACTACCCCTGGACATCACATGGTGCTTAGGACCATAAGTGATCCCAAGATATCCTATGTACTGGCATGATACCAGAGCTACTGATTTCAAATACATAAAATTGGAAGTAATATGCAGAAGAGGTGTCTTTAGTTGAACATATTTTAAAAAAACTATTTAAAATGATTACAACTCTAGTTATACAAAACAAAATTGAAATCAAATACATCCACTCTACTAACTACCTATAAAGCCTCTACTAATACTGATTATAGGAAGTAGGGACATGATCCCCAGCCATCCTAAACCAATACGACTGAATGAAAGAATGATACTAAAACTATAGTTTACTTGATTCCTCGAATTAAAAGAACTCATCAACTGCTGACTGGAAGCTGCAAACTATTTCATTATGATGTGTAGGCTACAACTGGTACCTACATTATGTGACAATATAGTACGTAGACATATATATGGGTCAGTACTTCTAGAATTTACTGAGTATGTGTGGGTGAATGCATAAGTAAAATAATAACTTAATATACTCATAGACTTTCAAATCATGCATGCTAAGAGTAAATGACACACTTTGAGATTGAATAAAATAAAGACTGCAAAGATCATAAACATGAGTATTGAAGCATAAGTATAAACTTTGTGAGCCATAACACTTAGTTCTAAAAACTTTATCTTTAATGTTTCTTAGGGAGGTTCTTTTAACCGACATAAACCATGTGAGCTATCATAGAGTCCAATGTCTTACCCACATTAGGGAGAGATGTTCTACCCTTGCCATTAGAATAGAACCTTAATATTAGTGATCACTATACTTAACCTATATTGGGACTTAAACCTACAGTGGAACGTAATTTTGGGGCATGTGACCTCGAACTCATACCCAACTCGGTGATACATTCTACTCCCATGTTGCATATATCCTCATACTTTAGGAAATCCACCTTAAAATAGTATAAGGGTTAGTATACTAGAAACCAATTATGCTCTTCTTTGCTTTAGATCATAAGTAAGGCAAATAAATATGGATTTCAAGTCTTGTAATTGAATCAAAAGATCAACCTTTCTTGTAAACTTAGTGCTTAAGCTTAAGCCTTAAATCTCATACTTTCTTTCAAATAACTTGTAATAGAATATCATGCTTAAAACTTAATTTGGAAATCTTTAAATCAATGCTTCTAATCAAACACATGGTATTCAAATCATAATTGAAAATCTTTAAGTCAAGACATAATTGAATGAGAACAATATGGACTTTAATACTTTAATCACATAATAATTTTCATAAACTCAAAACAAGATAATTTTGTTACGAACCCTAATTACAGATCATGTAACTTGAACTTTAAAAAGGTTTTGGTCATAAGGATGAAAGAATGTTTTTGTTCATAACCCCATATACCTCAATATTTAGATTCTTGAAGATTGCTTGAACTTGGAATCTTGTATCCTTGTGTTCTTTAGAGAATAACCTTGAGTTTTGTTCTTGGGAAGAGGAAGGGTTGAATTGCTCATTCTTAGGGAGGGGAGGGTTTCTACATGAGAAATTTTGAGTGTAATGGGTAAATAATGCCCTATTGAATGCCCCAAATTGTGTTTTGAATGACTTGGGTCGAGGGAAAAAGGACCTAACTGCCCTTGGCCTCTTTTTCCCATATAAAAAACTCTAGTGGCGTTACCCTTATTCCTAGGGAATATCCCTCGCGACGCAACCCCCATAAAGGTGGAATATTCCTCGCGGCACGAGGCTATCGCGACCCTTTACTGCCTCTCACAAAAATGGCATAACTTTTCGGTTGGGTATCAAATTAAGGAAAAATTGGTATCGTTTGAAAGATAAGTCAATTATCTATAATTTGGTGGGTATTCAAATGCAAAATTCTACATATATAAAAGGTTATATAGGTTTAAATAGACCCTTGAAGAATTGAATACCAAAATTTGACCTAATCAAAGGCTCTTAGCTCAACTTTGCTCCAAGTGTTTTCTATGATCAATTTTACTTCATAAGTACTCTTCAATCTAGGATAATGATCATGACATATATATTCATATACAAATCATGGAATTAGAGTTTACACATGTTAGAACGATGGTTTGATTTCTAGCTCAAAAATACGGGGTGTTACAAAACTGGTCTTCAAGGGTTGTAATATAGGCTAAGGGACAAGTAGGAACTATTTTGGCCAAGAATAGTGACTATCTTCCCCGAACACTTTAATACATCACACTTTTCTTTCATTTCACCTGTAACAACCCATTTACACCACTTCTATCTACCTTTATCTTTTGTTTTTCCTCATCTTATTAAGCTCATTTACATACACTATGGTGGGAGTATTCTATGTACACATTATTCAATTTTTAGCACAAATTTTCTTTTCACTCCCAACCACAACACATCTATTGTACACACTAATAATTATTACTTTGGGCTTTAATTTTACCTTTCTCCTGCTTGAATTTCAATCTCCTTAACTCAATTAATTTTACACTAAAGCGCTTAGGATATTTGAATCAAATTAAGATCAATCAAAGAAAGGGATTAGGCTACATATGAGGCTACCAAAGAATAAGCTAAAGGATCAATGGGGTTAACTAAGATTATGCACAAGGGTATGTTTGAAAAAGGGTATAAATATGGCGATTAAAAAAATACCTATATCATCTTATAAGTGCACACTCTTTATTTTACTTTGCACACACACCAGGTAAGTTCTAACATCAACTGGCATATGCAAAACCTCTCACACACATGGCACATGCTCAACTCAAGTAGTATTATTATAGTCTCTGAACCAAATAATAACACAAATTCAACCTTAAGCCAACAAGTACAATTGTCATAATCTAGAGCATAGGAGCCTTAAAAGTAGTAATTCACACAATCAACATGATTTTACAACCAAAACACTTGCATCATGCGATCACACATGGGCCAACAAGAATATATTACTTACCTAAAGCAAAATATTTTACCCTTCTTCACACACACTTTACATTATGCACCCCTATGATAGCCACCCTTAATTTAAACAATTTGCCTCAACTGAGGTGCACAATGTCTAAGGAATACCAAGGCCAAAATAGGTTCATTGTAACACAAATGGGCTAAAAATGGGAATTTCCCACCCCATACTTAAAAATCTACTTTGTACCCAAAGTATACTTAAAAGTAGAGATATAAATACTCTCTGAGGCCTCTAAGCCTAGATAGTAGCATCTTTATATATCAAGAGGGTCTGGAGACCCCATACTTAGTCTTTGCCATGCTCCTTAGCTCAGGTTTCTGGTACTCAGACTTTCCATCAACTTGTGACTCAACAAAAACAAAAACTAGTGAAGTAAAAACTAAAATTACTGAAATAAAACCTTCCTTAACTTGGTTTATCTCCTAAGCAGCCTAATTTAGTGTCACAGCACGACCCACTTGTTCCAATACGATCTTGGTGTATTATTCTAGATTCTTAGCCAGGGTTCTATTAGAAACAGCCACTCTACTTCTTTGGAGGTAGTGGTATAGACGTACATCTTACTATTCTCAGACCTCACTTTGTGGGAATACGTTGGGCCTATTGTTATTATTGTTGTTGTTGAATAGGGTGGTGGTACAAATATAAAAGAATTGAGTAATATATGGTGTATGGTTAAACACTCAACCTTGAAGTGAGGCATATTTTTGTGTTGCTTTTTCGGTGTAAAATTAAGAATATATGATTATTGTTCCTTATCTTTACACTCTTCTACTATTTTAGATGACTCCACAGATATGTCATTATCTAAATGTAATGTAGAAAAGCTCTTTGAATAAGTCCTAAACAATCCCACTTCAAAATTTACACCATCCAGAACATACTCACTCTTATTCACCTTCTCAATTTCAATTTCAAGACAAAGATGAAAGTCGAATGGCTTAAATTCTTGTGTTTGCTCCATAAATTAGCTAGTATTCTCTTTTGCTTTTCTCAACCTCTGTGGAGATGGTGGCTGTGGTCTCTCCTTAACTTGTTCATTAACTTTAGTTTTCAAGTACTCAGACTTCCTCGAATTATCAACAACTTTGTCTACATCTGGTTGGGGAGGCAACTCTGCATATACCTCCTTAGTTGCCTTTGGTGGCCTTTGATTAAGCTCTTTTCCATTCCTCAAATTTATTGCATTCACTTGTTTAGGAGGTTCATTATCACTTGGAAAATCACCGTGATGACTGGTGTTTTAGCCCTACTGTGTTTTCTTAATCTGGTATTCCAAATTCTTTTGTAGAGTTTGCTGAGTTTTTAGTTCAACAACCATTTGTTCTTGGGTGGCCATGATCTTCTCTAGCATGTCCTCTATATTGCTGGCCTACATATTTTGTTGTTGTTACTGCTGAAATTGCTGCTGCTAGTTGTTCCATGATTGAATTGGTGGCTGAGTATGCCACTTTATATTATAGGTATTCCCATAATTCGTCATTTGACCATTACCCACAAACATCACTGACTCAGGATTTGCAGCACACATAGCTACAGAATGACCATTGTTGCCACAAACCACACACCAACTTGTGGTCTGATCCATAGATAGGATAGTATCTATCTTATCTTGTGAAGGTCTCGACCATGCACTTCCATTAAAATCTAGACAAAAATCCTCTCGATGGATTCCCCCACAAAAATAAAAAGAATCATCATCACTCAAAAATCATCTATCCCAGGTTGACATATCAAGAAGTGTGATAAAAAATTAAAAAAACTAAAAATAAAAAAAATACTAAACTATATAAAACTAAATATAACTAAACTAAAAATAAGATAGTTGCCTATTTACAAGCCCTTGGCAACGGTGCCAAAAACTTATTGCACCCAAGCAGTAAAGTGTCCCATTAAAAGCCAAATATCAATCTTACAGGGACTTGTTTTAAAAACTATCATATTTTAATTCACAATTGAGATTGAATTGATGTGGAAGCAACCAAAAGATTTTATGAGTTGTAAACCAAAACTTAAGTAAATAATGCAATAATGTAAATTTCTTGGACAATCAATAAGAGAAGCCTAGGGTTAAGGCTCTGTGAATAATCATACTAAGATATTGAACTTCATTGGTCAGAAAGTGATTTTCAGTTGTTATTACTAGTATTGCTAGAATTGTTTCCAGATACTAAAACCTTATGGTGAGTTTAGATTAATTTCCACATATGTCTTTATTATTTTTATTCAATGTTTACATCAGGTACCGGTCATGGGTTAGCTTGTGGTCCTTTGGGTTCGTAAGCACCGTGTGACACCAGGGTGTACTCTTGGGGTGTTACAAACTTAGCATCAGAGCCTAAGGTTTTAAAGTGTCCTAGGGAGTCTAAAAGCCGCATTGAGTAGAATCTTGTGCATGGGTGTGAAGTGCGCCATACTTATGGACAAGAGGCTACAAGACATTTAAGGAAAAGTTTCTTTTCTTTCATGTCTCAGATCATGCATTAGAAATTTTCTCTAAGGAACTTATGTAGATTCTCACATTACTCCATTCGTTCCAACTTTTCCTTATTCTAAAGGCAACAAAAATAGACAAGATTAAAATCCTTCCAGATAGAACTTTCTCAGGCATTCCCCATAAATAGTTATGGGATTGAATATGGGAATAAAAGGATCCCATCAGTGCCCTCATGTTCTAAAGTTTGAAATATTTTATTCATGATCATGAAAAATCATGCTTTAATTCGAAACCAGATATGCTTTTAGATCTCTTCTCATAATCCTATGATACCATATGACCTAAAGTTAGAAGTATGAAACCTAAATTTTAGAAATAGTAGTGGAGTTGGGATAATGTTATCTGAATTTGAATAGATTATATTTCAAGGGGTTTGTTGTATGAAAGGTGAATTAGTAGGCTTGAATCAGTGTATGAAAGAATTTAAGTTTGTTAATTTGAAATATATGTTATGGATATGATATTTGTAGGCTATGATGAAAGTAGTATAGTCATTAAAGATTTGGGGATATCCATGTTGTGAGTTAGATCTAAGTTTGAATCTTTGAACGTTGAGGTAATAGAAAGAAGAGTTGAAAATTCAAAGTTAGTCAGTGTTTAACTTATTGTATGATAAATATTGGGGCTACAAAAAGTTAAGAGTTCTATCTCAGAAGAAAGTATCAGCAGTAAAGTTTTATACTTTCAGGGGTAGTCTTTCAAGGTGAGTTTAGTATTTATGAGTATTGTTATATCTTGAACTCTAGAGTAAAGTGGTGATAGTTTAGTTTAGAGTTATTGATTAAGTTGTTCACAAACTTAGAATGATGGCTTTAAACTAAGGGGGAGATGGTAGAACATGTAACCAAGACAGGCTCTCAGATCCTAGTAGTGATGCCAGTATATATAGAAAAGCAGTAGGAGAAGTCTAATGCCCAACCTATTCTTATCTCAGTGTAAGGTTTTTTAGTCATCACAATGTCTAATCATGCCTTACATGTCAGCTCCATCATCATAGCCCATATTCATGCACTTTCCATAGAATTATGTACGTTTCTAATTCCTAGTATAAGGAATTCTAGTTCACCCAGCAGTCCGAATCATATTCCATGAATTTACAAACCTCAAACTTAGGTCAGATCATGACTCATGTATTCATGCATTATATTATGCTCAATTCCTATGGCTCATGCTACACTCCTGATGATTATTGTAATTCAGATAATGTCATGTATATCTTCAGTTTAAATCTCTTGATGTATCCATGATATTGATATTCTATTCCTCAGGCCTTAGTTAAGTGTCAAGTTTTGTATAGTGTTCATTTATGCTTCAGGTCCACATGTTTTAACCTTTCAGTGACCTCTCCTTATGAAATAATATAGTGATGAGCAATTGATTAGATGGGAGAGTGTAAATGTTTCATATTAAAGAAAGATTATTGCATGTTTGTTTTACACAAGGCTATAGTTATGAAGATAGACTTAAATATCATGTTGGTGTGTAAGTGGATAAATGCATTACACATTAGTGAATGGCTAGTAAGAGGTTGTATTTAGTTATTGAAGGGGTCATTAGAATTATTTAGAAGATACAAAGTTATGAAAATGCAGAGTGTATTCAATTCATGACTTAGGCTATTATTATAGTGTTATGTGTGTATTTTGTAGATTTGAGTAGGCTTGAACATAATAGGAGAATATAGTCCAACTCAGACTTCAGTAGGTGGAGTTATCAGTGCCCATGTGAATATTTTCAATAGACTCACGTAAAATGCGATGTTGAAGTAAAAAATATAGTTGAGGGAGTATTTGAGAAGTGTGTCTAAGATCAAAAGTTAGTAGTTGTAGTGTCTAAGGATTAGGGAAAAGTTGAGCTAAGAACCATGGATTCGTCCAAAGTTTGGTGTTCGATTTCAAAAGGGTAAACTTTGATAGTGTATAACTCTTGATGTATATAGAATTTTCCAGATCAAGACCCACCAAATTGCAGATAATTGAGTCAGCTTTTCAACAATACTAATTTCACCTTAATCCAATGCCTAGGTGAGAAGTTATGGCATTTTTTGTGTAAGGCAGTGAGCTACCGCGATTGTACCATGTTGCGGTGAGCCCCTAAATCATACTCATACTTTTTAGTAAGCCACCACAATT